>NC_088647.1:10067156-10307156 GCF_964019385.1 Sycon ciliatum
AGGGTGTTGAACAGTGCAGCCACCTGGGCATGGTCGTGTAGGGTGTTGAACAGTGCATTGCTGATCCCAGCGTACTCACATAACACCCCACACAGCCACCTGGGCATGGTCGTGTAGGGTGTTGAGCAGTGCATTGCTGATCCCAGCGTACTCACATAACACCCCACACAGCCACCTGGGCATGGTCGTGTAGGGTGTTGAACAGTGCATTGCTGATCCCAGCCTACTCACATAACACCCCACACAGCCACCTGGGCATGGTCGTGTAGGGTGTTGAACAGTGCATTGCTGATCCCAGCGTACTCACATAACACCCCACACAGCCACCTGGGCATGGTCGTGTAGGGTGTTGAACAGTGCATTGCTGATCCCAGCCTACTCACATGCATTACTCATACATTTCATATTTGGCAGTGCACGACGGGCTTATGTTCTGGAATGGTTAGAGCACCAGTGTCCAGTGCCCAGTGCCCAGCTCAGTAGCCCACAACGAAGCACTCGCCGTGCACTATAATGCTGTATGTCGAGCTGATACGCATGGTTGGAGACCAGTTTTGGGCGTTAGTCCAAGACCCTTCGAGAGGAAAACTGACCAGACCCGACCGTCGAACCTGACCCTGCTGCGGCGTCGGAAGGTATTTTAGTGTGGAACGGTCAGCCATCCAAAGTACGATTTACTCGTGGGGAGAGATGGCTGAGCCGAAAATTTTGGAAATTTAGATGCCAGGTAAGTGTATTTTGTTGATTCACATGGTACCTGGGTCACATGGTACCTGGGTCACATGGTACCTGGGTCACATGGTACCTGGGTCACATGGTACCTGGGTCACATGGTACCTGGGTCACATGGTACCTGGGTCACATGGTACCTGGGTCACATGGTACCTGGGTCACATGGTACCTGGGTCACATGGTACCTGGGTCACATGGTACCTGGGTCACATGGTACCTGGGTCACATGGTACCTGGGTCACATGGTGCCTGGGTCACATGGTGCCTGGGTCACATGGTGCCTGGGTCACATGGTGCCTGGGTCACATGGTACCTGGGTCACATGGTGCCTGGGTCACATGGTGCCTGGGTCACATGGTACCTGGGGCAAAAAATGGTACGGTCAATACCATAGTGACCGTACCATGTCCGACACCCCTGCCCTGTCTGATGGCCGTGCGACACGTAGCGGAGAATGACAAATAAGCACCCACCCTGGTGTGCACTTCACTTTGTAGTCTGTCTCTTAGCTACTACAGATTCTGCTTTCCTATATCTTATCTACAACATTAGATTCGAATGAGAAGTAATTTCGAGGCATCTTGCAGCTTTATCCGTAGGGAGTAGTAGATTCGAAGTTCGAACGTTCGAACAAAACGAGTGTAAAGATCATAGTTGAACAACAGAATTTCATTATGTTTGTCTTCCATTAAATCACATTCTCTGTTTCTTCAAGTCTTCCATAATGGAGAATATAAAGAAAAAGGCTGATGGAAGTTAGGGTTGACTAGATGCTCACAGAAGCCAGCAACATTGCTGCACTGTGCTCTGTGTGTTCATCTGTCTGTTCATCTGGTGTGTATGTATGTATGTTTGTTTGTTTGTTTCAGAGCAAAGTAACATGTTCAAAGTGCTCATGTTCCCGGATAATTATGTCTTCCAGACGGAAACCCCAGAAAAGAAAGTAAGTGTTCTGTTACCAACTTACCACTGCTCTCTCTCTCTCTCTCTCTCTCTCTCTCTCTCTCTCTCTCTCTCTCTCTCTCTCTCTCTCTCTCTCTCTCTCTCTCTCTCTCTCTCTCTCTCTCTCTCTCTCTCTCTCTCTCTCTCTCTTTCTCTCTCTCTCTCTCTCTCTCTCTCTCTCTCTCTCTCTCTCTCTCTCTCTCTCTCTCTCTCTCTCTCTCTCTCTCTCTCGTTAGTTTGAAGAAAGAAAGGCGTATCATCATCTATCACTCTCCTCTGTCTTGGTGGGCATGTTGCGCTTTAGGCAGCATCAGCATAGTTGTGGGTCCTGGTCCTGGTCCAAACCAGTGTGCTGTGTCCTGCTCATACGCCATTTGTTTTCGTTTCCAATCACAGCAGCTGATGTGGATGAAGCACATGGGGTCAACCACCACATGTCACTGGTCTTACACCTACTTGAGCATATAAACCATAGACCTCTCTCCCTATGTATATGTATTGTGTGTGTGTGTGTATTATGTGTATGTGTGTGCATGCGTGTGTGTGCGTACGTACGTGTGCGTGCGCGCGTGTGTGTGTGTGTGTGTGTGTGTGTGTGTGTCTGTTCATTTACTTGTGTTTGTGTCTGAAGGCGGAATGGCTGCAGATCATTGACTCCACTAAGCAGATTCACAAGTACATGGAAGATGCACAGAAGCGAAACGCAGCGGAAGGTACAGACAGTACAAACTACTGGGAATGTACTTGTTTGAACTTTTTAGTTTGACAGCATATTTGAACTTGTTTGAACTTGTGTGCATCAAACAGTGGCATGTGTTCATGCACTAGATTCCCATGCCTTTGTTTGCTGTCTTTGTATTCCCTGATTTCATCATGGTTCAGCCTATTGATATTAGAGTCTCTCTTTTATTTCTTCCGCTTCCAAGCAGGATTTGAACCTGGTACCCTCTGTTCCTCGATCATGCTCTTACATTGTAGACCCTCCCTCTGTGCCTGCAGCCTGCCTATCTCGAATTGTGCATGGACGCAGTGAATAGGGTTTTCGGTAGGGGTGAAACAATTATACCGAATACTCGAGTAGATCGCTCGGTTTTTTCAGAAATAATCGTACTCTGGATAAATCAGAGTACTCGTTCATACATGGTACATGCATTTACCACAGAAATCTGCAGTTTCAGAGCAGCAGTCGGCAGATATTGATGTGCATACTGTGTGGTGAGCATTTGTTCACGAGTAGTGAGAGCCCAAATGACCCACCAACCAATATACCAGAGAAAAAATGACTGCCACTCGGTTCAATCAGGTTGTATCATGTGATTTTAAGGCCCTCGGTGTGCAATTTTTAGGAGATGAAGAATGCTCGAACTCTCGAATATTCGATCGGAGAAAATCAGAGTACTCGAACTCGGGATCTCAATGCCAACTTTCACCCCTAGTTTTCGGTCTTTGACCACTTGTTGGTGGGTCTGATCTACTCACCTCCCATCGCTTGAGGAGCTGCATCTGCGCCTTTGATGCTATGAGTGTGATGGCGTTCCTACGGATGCAGAAAACTCAGTAAACTGCGGATAACGCTAACCGTGACATTTTTTATTTCTTCCAAGTGCTTACACAAAAAGTCCATTGTCTTTGATGTCGAGTGCTAGTCTGTATCTTTGGCAGTGTCTAGTGTCTACGTGTGAATGTATGTCTGCTCTCGATTGCTGCTTTTTTCTTGTTCTTTCTCATCTTGTGCGTGTGTTGTTGGTCACTGGCCAACCATGTCGTATGATATCTACCTTCTTCCTACCTGTGTTTGTATCTGATTCTCATCTTCGTGTGTGTGTGTGTGTGTGTGTGTGTGTGTGTGTGTGTGTGTGCGTGTGTGTGTGTGTGCTTGTGTGTGTTTGTGTGTGTGTGTGTGTGTGCGCACGTGTGTGGGTGTGGGTGTGCGTGTGCGTGTGTGTGTGTGTGCACGTGTGTGCGCATATGTGTGTGTGTGCGCGCATGTGTGTGTGTGTGTGTGTGTGTGTGTGTGTGTGTGTGTGTGTGTGTGTGTGCGCGCGTGCGTGTGTGTGTGCATATGTACGCGTCCTGTTGTCCGGAATTGCTGGATGCTTCAAAGGGCAAAAGAAAACACAGGTAATGACAGTCTGGCAATTATTATCTCGAGTTGTGCATGGACATTTGAATGTAATGACTAGCTTCGTTTGGTCTAGTCTTAGTTTGGGCGCAGGCAGCTCTGCTTCTACCTACGTCATCTCCCAGTTCTATAGTGGACCAATATAGCTTGTTCTCAGGCACAGATGTCAACTTCTCATTCTGAGCAAAGCCTTTCGTGTTGGTTGCCACTGTCGTTAGAGACGGAATGTTAATGTTGCTTCAGTTAATCTGGTGTACCGCTGCGTTGTGTTAACAAATCCTTTGTTTACTATTGTTGAGACAAGTAGTCTTTACACCAATACAAGTAATCTATCTTTTGGGTTGTGTTCCTCTTGTTTTATTTACCTGTACTTGTAGGATTTGTTGTCAGTGGACTGGTTGAAGGAAGTGCCAGAGGATCTAGATGTGTTCCTTGCTCAGCGGGATTTTGAAGCAGCTGTGAAGCTGGTCCAGAAGAGTAGGTTTCATGGTACTTGCACGATGTGGTGTGTGTGTGTGTGTGTGTGTGTGTGTGTGTGTGTGTGTGTGTGTGTGTGTGTGTGTGTGTGTGTGTGGTGTGTGCCAGCCCGCACAGCATGACATAGCCCTTACCTATTAGGCTATTTGTGCTCCCCAGCACTAGTCTATTCATAAATTAATTGATTTACTTCACAATCCTCTTTAGAGTGGCCTGATGGTTGTGCTTTTCTTGTGACTGTATACTAGTGTATAGTAAAGCTTGTGGCAGTGTGGATTTCTAGAGTACACATGCACCTCTAACAGTACTTTACTGAGCCCGGGAATGAAGTTCTAATCGTCTATACTTGAGGGAGAAATTGGGTGAGGCACTGTAGCTGGGTGAGGCACTGTAGCTGGGTGAGGCACTGTAGCTGGGTGAGGCACTGTAGCTGGGTGAGGCACTGTAGCTGGGTGAGGCACTGTAGCTGGGTGAGGCACTGTAGCTGGGTGAGGCACTGTAGCTGGGTGAGGCACTGTAGCCGGGTGAGGCACTGTAGCTGGGTGAGGCACTGTAGCTGGGTGAGGCACTGTAGCTGGGTGAGGCACTGTAGCTGGGTGAGGCACTGTAGCTGGGTGAGGCACTGTAGCTGGGTGAGGCACTGTAGCTGGGTGAGGCACTGTAGCCGGGTGAGGCACTGTAGCCGGGTGAGGCACTGTAGCCGGGTTAGGCACTGTAGCCGGGTGAGGCACTGTAGCCGGGTGAGGCACTGTAGCCGGGTGAGGCACTGTAGCCGGGTGAGGCACTGTAGCCGGGTGAGGCACTGTAGCCGGGTGAGGCACTGTAGCCGGGTGAGGCACTGTAGCCGGGTGAGGCACTGTAGCCGGGTGAGGCACTGTAGCCGGGTGAGGCACTGTAGCCGGGTGAGGCACTGTAGCCGGGTGAGGCACTGTAGCCGGGTGAGGCACTGTAGCCGGGTGAGGCACTGTAGCCGGGTGAGGCACTGTAGCCGGGTGAGGCACTGTAGCCGGGTGAGGCACTGTAGCCGGGTGAGGCACTGTAGCCGGGTGAGGCACTGTAGCTGGGTGAGGCACTGGTTTGAATGTATTACCTGATTACTGCTATTGCTATTGACAAGTGTGAAACTTGCTTTGCTCTCTTGTCTACACTTGACAGCCACCGAGTATTTGTCCGACTTCCAGCATTCGCAGGCTGCGCGTGATATCCGGTGAGTGTGTGCAATGTCAGCACCAGTCTGCAGTATGATGTCATGACCTCTTGTGTTGATCATATAATATTGCTGCAGCATAACATCATTGCTTTATTGTGTGTGTGCGCACGCGTGCGTGCGTGCGTGTGTGATGGGGATCAGGCGTACTACGTCTGACTGATGACCTAGGTAATGAAACAAGCACAGCGAGGGTCCTGAGCTAGCTCTCGTCGTGTTTCACATACCCCTTGCTGCGCATGCCTAGCTTTTGCCAGCTTCATTTCTTTGCTGAGAGAGATTCTGATGTCATGTGTCCTTGTCTATGCATCTATCTGTGTATCTGTTCGCCTGCACGTGTTGTGTCTTGTTTTTGCTGGCAGGAATCGTGTTGAATCGCGAGTGAAGAATGTCTGCCAGCAGCTAGTGACGGAGCTGCAGGGTGCGTCAGGCACTGCCGGCAAGAGCAATCCCAGTGCGGTACGGCGTGTGGTAGCCATGCTTGTCAAGCTGGGCAGATCTGCAAAGGTGAGCACTGCCACTTGTCTACTGCAGCCAATGCATAGAGACGGAGCATTGCCTTCGCATAGCTACTGGTATTGCCATGAACACACATGGGGCAAATAATTGCTGTTGGCAGCACTACATGCAGTAATACCTCCCCGCCTACATACTAGTACAGTTTAACCTGTCTAAGACGACCACTGCTCAAGAGACCTTCAAAACCTGGTCTCTGTTACCAGGTGGTCTCCTTATCCGGTGTCATTTGACTGGAAATAGCATCCCTTGGTCCTGGTTTCAATGGTCTTGTAGGACAGGTGATTGCCTTATCCGAGTGGTCGCCTTGACAGGTTTTACTGTATGCCAATGTGGAGAATCCATGCTTTTCTCTCATGACACCATCAACGTGAGCTGCTGCTGCTGTGTATTGGAATCTTGGAATCTAACCACGCTGATGATACTACATTTCAGTAAGTAATCTCTTTCTGCCTCTGTTAGACAAACAGCAGGAGGAGAGGTGCACCGCTCACAGGAAGACAGAGCTGAATATGCATGTTGGAGTGAAAACTGCCCCCAGCTCTTTTCTGAATAATTATGGTTTGGCTTTGTGCTCGCTAACCAGAGCAATTAATTGCACCAGGTAGGGAAGCATGCCTTGCTCTTTGTAGCCTATGCCTGCTAAATAATTGCTACATGTGTGTGTGTGCGTGCGTGCGTGTGTGTATTCGTGCTGTGAATATGTGTGTATGTGTGTATGTGCGGACGTGTATGTGTGTGTGTGTGTGTTGTTGCAGGCATGTGAGCTGTTTCTAAAGAACTACAGCCGAGTCATTGACCATCACTTCCGGTACGGTGGGTGTAGCCTGTAGGGCTTGTGTTCCAAGCAGTCTTTTATACAAAACAGTAGAGTATGTCTCGGGGATGTCAACAGGCCAATGGCTAGTCACAGTGTATTGTATTTTTGTAATCTACTGTAGTTCTTTTCACTACTATAGTACCATGTTGAAATGGGGAGTAAGTGTGCATGCCTGCAGGTGGAGGGTTATCTGGTGGGGTGCACCTGGTGAGTGGTGTGTGTTGCAGTTGAGGGTAAGAGTGCATTTCCAAGCAACATAGACTTTTTGAGCGTTTTTTTTCTTCACTTTGAACGCTGCAAACACCTGGTGACTTGCCGAGAATGTTGGCAACAATTGACTGATGATCTCTTGTTGTGTCATCGTTGTACAAGTACTGTGCTTTTCTTTCCTCTCCTTCCCCTTGCAGCCAACTGAAAATTGAAGGTAATACATCCCTCTACATTTCTCGCCTGTCATCGACATTCTTCTTTGGCCTAATTGAAGCAGCTGAAGAATTCCGGAAGGCTTTCTCGGAAAACAATGACAGTGCTTCAGGTAAGGACAGCAGTCAGCAGCAGCCACTTCTCAGCATTCACGATTGTGTGCAGCTGTCTTCTGTCATGTAGACAAGTGCAGTTTGTTCTCTCTCTCTCTTTCTTTCTCTCTCTCTCTCTCTCTCTCTCTCTCTCTCTCTCTCTCTCTCTCTCACGCACGCACACACGCACACACACACACACACACACACACACACACACACACACACACACAATCTACGTTTGTACACGTGTAGAAAACAGTACTATTCATCTGCTTGTGTGTTTGTGCTTGTAGCATCTACGTTAGCTCAGCGTAGAACCCACTGGCCTTCTGCTTGTTTGTCTGCTTGCCTGTCTGTGCATGTGTGTGTATGCATGTTTGATTTTCTGCTTATCTACTTAGCGTTTGTTGTTTGGTGCCTGGACGAGCTCAGCGACTTTGTTCAACGGTTTGGTTCTCAGGTGTTTGGTGGTGGTAACACATTGTCTGTGGTTGCTGAGTGTGTCCACACCGCCGCACAGTACTGTGACAAAGTGAGTAGTAACAAGGACGTAACCGTTTGGGCAAATTCGGAGCCTGTCTTCACTTCTCTCTGTGTGTGCTGGTCATCGCGAACCGTTATGTGTGTTATATGCCAAGTCCCATTCTGGTTTCAGTTGTACCGTAATTGTGTGTATTCACCACCTTCATGGATGTGCCAAGTCTTCTTTTTAGCTTGTCCTTTTGCCAAAAGATTTGTGACAATAAGTTGGACATTTAGTAGCTGCGGGACTATTGCCTTTACCCCTGTTGCATATGTGTGTGTGTGTACGTGTGCGTACGTGTGTGTGTGTGTGTGTGTGCGTGCATGCGCGTGCGTGCGTGCGTGCGTGTGTGTGTGTGTGTGTGTGTGTGTGTGTGTGTGTGTGTGTATGCTATGCATCTGCCTCCGCAGTTAAAAGACGTGGGTCTTGAGTTGACCTTCCAGTTCCGCTCTCAGATCCTCTCTGACCTATCTCTGTGCCTGGGAGACAGCCGCGAGCAGCTAGTAGAACAGCTTAGACACCGTGCTAATGTAAGTGATTGACATGCTGCACATGTAGTACATCCAACACTAGTAGCTCTGCTGCCTGCATAGTTTCACTAGCAAGGTGTTCATGTGTCAAGTGTAGAGAAGGATTAGACTGTGAACGCATACATGCAATCATGCTCAGTTGTGCACATACCGTATTTCCCTGATTGTAAGTCGCATCCTCATTTTCAGATCCATGTCATAATGCTTCAGTATATTCTCTTCAGTAGTAAGTCATGCTTGATTGTAAGTCCCCCCCCCCCCCCCCTTGTTGGCCCTGAAGTTTAGTGTAACAAGGTGTAAGACTTATATTCGGGGGAAATTCGGTAATGAACCTTCAAACTAGATCTTGCAGTTGCAAGAAAATCGGGTGTCGATTGGTGTAATGCGGACTCGTCCATTCTGCTGTGTTTGTGCCTGCAGGCGGAAGACTGGGCATGCCTGGACTTCAGCAAGAAGCCCGAAGGCCTCTCGCAGCTTATCTTTGATATGGAGGCGTTCGGCGTTGATGACTTCAAGAACCTAGTCTACGGTCAGTGTGTACAGTCAGACCTCGCATAACCGCACACATCCGTTTTCCACAAAAATATCCGGATAGGCGAGGGAACCGGATAATCGAACATACATACTGTATGTAAGCATGGCATATGCTGTACATTTGTAACCAACTATTTTCTTCCGGATGGCGAGGGATCCGGATAAACGAGGACCGGATAAGCGAGGCCTGACTGTACTGGGATGTCATTTTTAGTTTATGAAAGTGCAACAGGGGTAAAAGATGTGAGAACTTTCCAATTTTGAATGAAAAGTTGTATCTTCCCTGCAGAGGGAGCTGAGGACTCTGTAGGGCTATGCTTTGAGCCATGTCTACAAAACCCAAGTCCTTCAGGCACACCATAAGCAGAGATTGAGACATATTTGGAAGACTTTTTATTTATTTCAAATGGTTCATGAGGAGACACTTCTGGTCCTGCTGATGCTGCGGGTGTGCTGGACTTGGAGCTGGATGTCACTTGGCACAGTCCGAGGACTTCTTGCTGCTGCCGTGGCTGAAACTCGAATTGCCGGCGTAAGGCTGGTATCATCCTCATCCCCTGGATCCTCCATGAGAATTGCGGAAGTCCCGGTGGAAAACCGGCGGGTGGCTCTTGAAACCACTCGGTTACTTGGCAGGAGCTGACTGGGTATGGGTCTTGCTGGCTGCAACGCTGTTCAGCACCCGCATCTCGTCATCACGCTCCTTCGCCTTCTTATAAAAGCCGCCGCCAAACAAATGTTGACGGGCTTCGGTGAAAATGGAATCGTCGTCAGCGTATCTGCAATGCAGGGGTTGAGACTAGAGAGGGCAATTTGATGGCGTTCCCGATTACATTGGGCCGACAAATTCCCGAGGAGTTTGACTGCTGACTATACAGCCTCCAGTATCTCGCAAGCAGAGATTTCACCACTCTCTGCTCCCTCCAACACTCGAGTTAGGGGACCAACGGCGTCCAAGCCCGAACTTTGCAGGCGCGCCAATTGTTTGTCGCGAGACTTTGTTTCATTGGACATCCTGGACTTCATGACTTTGTTAAGTCCAGGACAAGCCGAGTGTGGGCAGTTTGGGGCACCAAACTTGTCACGAATCTGTTGCCTGCTCGGATTCGGCAAGGCGGGACGAAAATTCGACTTCAAGAGACTCATCGTTGAGTCGGACACAGGATAAAGTTTGACCCCTTTGGAGTCCAACTCTTCCGTCTCTTTCTCAAGTTCCTCCATTGTACTGGTATCATCCGGCCATGATTTGGAGCTTTGCTCCTTGTATGGGGTGGACGTGCCAAGGAATGACACAGTCGAAGGATTTTGTCTTTGACTATCCTCGATTCTCGTCACACGATCAGCAATGCTTTGCGTGCTGGCTTGGATTTTCTCCAGGACTCCAACTATGCCGTTGGACGGTGTAGAAGACGTCTCCATACCAGTATCCATAACTAGAAGAGGTACAACGACTAAGAAATACTTTCACGACTGAAAAGGTACAACAAAAACGCGGCCGTCTCTCAAGGCGAGCGTAGAATGAAGGACAACAACAACAACAACAACAACAACAACAACAACAAAGAACACGGTGGACTAAGAAGGGTGCCTAGGTGCTATAATTTATAAGAGCTGTGCAGGTGAGGTGAAGTGCGCTCCCGCGACCAATGGTCCCGGGATCAAGACACACACCACGCACCATTGGGGGGGGGGGGGGGAGAAGAGAGATTGTGTGTGAAAGAGTGAGAGCTTGAGAGAGAGATGGGGGGGGGGGGGGTGAGTTCCAGATTAGTTCGGAAAGCTATGCCAATAGACCAGCAGCAGCGTTCCTTGCAGGGGGGGGGGGGAGAAGTTGAATCGGAGCTGCCAGGCAGAGTTGCGTGCACGCACTGGATCAGCGAGAAAGGCACCAACCAAAAAGAGCAAAAAGGAAAGAAAAAACAAGAAACTCAAAAACAAAACATTCTGCACTGAGGTGATTCGGGAGCTCTGGGGAGTATGTTAGAGTTCAGTGGGGTGAAGACATGATGATCGTTGTGGGACTGGAGAAGGGAACACCGTGAAAATTAGCCATGCAATGCTGTCGCCCACAATCAATCCTGGCGCATAAGATGCCCGGCTTGGTGATCAGGTAAGGTTGTCTGTCTCTAACTCTGGCTATCTTCAATGGCTTTTTGTTGATGTTTTGTTGTCTTTGTCCATCCTCTGCCTGTATTCAGACGGTAGCAAGGTGGACATAGCACGTACAACGGTGGAGTTTTGTCGCTGTGTCTATGCATTCATTCAAGACGGCATGAAGATCTACATTCCATCGGTGAGTCAGTGTGCACAACCACCTAGTGTGCTAGTAATGCTGATGGTATTGATGAGGATTGTGCTGATGGTCATGAGGATTGTGATTGTGCTGATTGGAGATCGTGGTGATGGTGTGTATTTCCTTATATACCATAACTCTGTGTTTGTGTGTGTGTGTGTTTTGTGCACTGCAGCTTCACGACACCTTCATCTCTTGCCTATGTATCTTGTTTGAATGTCAAATTGTCCACATCAAGTCTGTGCTGGAGGAGGATGCCTTCCTGCAACATGTATGTTATCCTATATACAACATAATACTGTAGAACATTGTCAGCTGGACTAGTGTGGGTGTAACAGTTGGTAGCTGGATTAGAGTGGGTTTTATGCTTGTCAGCTGGATTAGAGTGGGTTTTATGCTTGTCAGCTGGATTAGAGTGGGTTTTATGCTTGTCAGCTGGATTAGAGTGGGTTTTATGCTTGTCAGCTGGATTAGAGTGGGTTTTATGCTTGTCAGCTGGATTAGAGTGGGTTTTATGCTTGTCAGCTGGATTAGAGTGGGTTTTATGCTTGTCAGCTGGATTAGAGTGGGTTTTATGCTTGTCAGCTGGATTAGAGTGGGTTTTATGCTTGTCAGCTGGATTAGAGTGGGTTTTATGCTTGTCAGCTGGATAAGAGTGGTATAGTGAATATGTGACATGTACTGAAGTACATGACAGCGAAATGCAGTCTGAAGGTTGAGGCCAGCACCGCTGAGATACCATGGCTGTTCAGACTGGTAACAGTAATAGATAGACATTTATGAAGTTGGCTGTTCTTACTTGGAACACGCACTTCCTGACGAACTTGACCCTTGACGTTTATTTAATTATTTTAATTCTCTTTCACTGCATTTCAACGGACATGCTTTTTTTTTGATGTTTGTGGTAATTTTGGATTGTTTAGCATGACTTCATTCGCAAGAATGCAATGTTCATCATGGAAACCTTCTTACCAATAATGGAGGAGAAGCTAGAGGTATGTACGCTCTGGTACTGGACTATCAACAACTATCCAGCCTTTGCTCGTTGCATGTCAGATATGTGTCCGTGTAGTGTGCTAGTGCATGTGTGTGTGTGTGTGTGTGTGTGTGTGTGTCACTGTGTGTGTGTGTGTGTGTGTGTGTGTGTGTGTGTGTGTGTGTGTGTGTGTGTGTCACTGTGTGTGTGTGTGTGTGTGTCACTGTGTGTGTGTGTGTGTGTGTGTGTCACTGTGTGTGTGTCTGTGTCACTGTGTGTGTCACTGTGTGTGTGTCTGTGTCACTGTGTGTGTCACTGTGTGTGTATGTGTCACTGTGTGTGCGTGTGTGTTCTCGTGTATGTGTGTGCCCGGGTGCGTGTCTTGTGTGTCGTCGGAGAGAGCTGTGCAGGCGTTGTGCTGGAAAGCTGAGCTGTCTTATTAGAGTGTAGAGTCCCGTGTCCTGTGTGGTGTCCTCAGTGCGTGTATGCATGGACACCATGTCCCACACTCACTGACATACCTTTAGGTGTGACTTTGTTGTCTTCATAAGTCGTATCTCATGCTACATTTTTTTAAACGTTGTCCCGTAATTTAAGTCCTGCTCAATGAAATTATTGAAATCTCATGAACAGACTTGTGCCGCCCTTCACCAGTGCACTTTAAGGCGTGATTATGGGACAGTTGCACGTGCAATCCAGGCGGATATGCAAGTCAGATCCGCAAACTGATTCTGAGAACCTCGTGTACATGTGCTAACCAGAGAGTCCAGGATGTCATGGCCTGTCCGTATTTCACATACCGCAACTGAACATTCATTTTTCACATGCGGGAGACCAGGGGGGGGGGGGGGGTTGTTACATCTGGGCTAGCGGTGCGATATTCTTCCACTAGTGGTTGTCAGTCTATTATGGTGTGATGTGTGATAACATTCACTCTGTGTGTAGGTTTGTGTACGTACATTTACCATGTATTGTGTGTATTGTGGAAAAATGAAAAATAGGGATTCACTGGCCAGAAAAAGCCACTTGAATCAGCTGTGTGGTGGATACCAGGCTAAAATTAGTGGCGGTCAATTCATCAGCCTTGCAAGCTGTTGAATGGTGTAATCCCAGCACAAGTTGCTATGTCTAACATAGCTGTTCGCTATCATCGCTTCTGCGATGGGCATGTCTGAGGTCTGAGGTGTGTGTGCATATGTGTACGTAGTTGTTTACATATGTGTGCATGTGTGTGTGTGCGTGCACGTGCGTGTCGGTGGTGTAGGATGCGTTTGGCCGCGGACTTGACCAGCTGATGGACTTACACGCAGAACTGGAAGATCTGCTCGCCGGTGGGGAAGGCCTGGATGAATCCGGTCGTGTTGAGGACGATGAGGAGGAAGAGGTAGTGTGATATGTGTACAATACTCTGTCTCCTCTATGTCTCTCTCTCTCTCTCCTTCCCTCCCTCTTTCTCTCTCGCTCTGTCTGTCTCTGTCTCTTTTGTACATATTTTTCTCCCCATATTACCACTCCTTGTACATAACAGTTTATTGTATTTGCCCCCCCCCCCCCCCTGTACATACTGCTGC
The DNA here is from genome assembly GCF_964019385.1 of Sycon ciliatum. Taxonomy (NCBI): domain Eukaryota; kingdom Metazoa; phylum Porifera; class Calcarea; order Leucosolenida; family Sycettidae; genus Sycon; species Sycon ciliatum. Next base: position 10,080,918 of record NC_088647.1, read on the forward strand.
CCCACCTTTTCCCGATGCTTTCCCTTCCATATTGAAATCAACTTTTGCTGCACCTTGCTTGACCCTTTTCTTTCCTTTCCCCTGCTCCACCTAGTATTGAAAATACTCCCTGTTATTTAGGCTGCTACCATTGTAAAACCTTTCACTTTTCTGGTTATAGGAGGTCTCAGAAATTGCGTTGCTGTCCAATTCTCTTTTCTATTTTTGTTTTTGTTTTACGAGGCACACACATATGGGCACACCGCGTATGGAATGGACAACATTAGGATCTCACTGCACAGAATATAAGTACACAAATCACAATGCCGCCGGTATGTGTAGTACGTGTGTTGGGAGGGGGGAGGGAGAGGGGGATAGTCAAGAAAAATGCGGCATAAGGGAAACAAGAACAGGAATCCTGCTCACCCACCAGGCTGCCGGCCGCAACCAGTGAGAAAAAAAAGCGTAAAATATAACGTAAAATATATTGTTTTATATCGTGTTGAAAACAATCCGGTTGCATGCATGCTCTCCCTAGCCGAAAATACCCTTTTCTAAATATGCAACAGGTCAACAGAAATCGGATACTTTAGTTTAGAAAATAATCTCAAGAACTAGCGTCGATTAGAATGTACATTCTGTCGTAGCACAGCCGTGTAAGGGTTGCATTCTGTCGTAGCACAGCCGTGTAAGGGTTGCATTCTGTCGTAGCACAGCCGTGTAAGGGTTGCGTGTGTAGATTGTAGCGGTGGATGAAGTTGGCAGGAACGAAAATTGGGAAACCAAAAAAACGATATCCTTACATAAATCAAGCTGACGTATAAGTATGCACCGTTCTGCTATCAATGCTGTGCAGGCAGCTTAGTGCGGGTTACCTTGACAACCAATGCTTACTGGTCGTTAGGAATGCACAAAGACTGCACGTTAGCAGCGCTAGTAGCGGACAGCTCGGGATGAGCTTCCCCACAGCAGCAGCACCGGAGTGCGCTGGCGTAGTGGTAGGTGCGGCGGTTGTGAAGCAATCGCGGCACGGCGGTTTGGGCGGCTTGCAGTGTACCATGTCGACGTTGTTCACTGCACCGTTGCTATTCCTCATACTGAACACGGGCGCTGATAGAGAACCTGGTGGAGCGTTGAGTGATCCGTGCACCATGGCTACACTGACCACCTCCGGATAGGTTCCTGTGAGATTCACACACGCCTCTTCAACCAGCGAGTCGACAAGATCAAAGTCGTTGTGCCACAGGATCTTCTTGGCTGGTGCAACCTGAACATAGCACATGACCACGCAGATAGGACACACACGCATGCACGCACACACGCGTGCACGCACACAGAAGATGCAGAGAGAATACCGTAAATCCGGGGGTCAGTTGCACTTCTTTTACGCAACACCAGGCCGAACGCGTAGCTGCGGCCTTCGCCAATTCATTTTCATGCAAGCAAACACAGAAGTGGAGTGTGGGAATGTGTCAGTTTGCCTCAAAGATGTGGTGCGGCATATCCCGATGCTGCCCCGGCCGCAGATATGACAACTGTAGCTTGTGCACACTGATTCTTACCTTGACCAGATACAGTCCGGAGGTGATGTTGGTTATGGCAAAAGACTTGTAGGCACTGGTCATGACGTGGATTGTCGGTGTACTACCCACGTGTTGAGGGCTGCCACTCGTTTTGAAGAAGATATCTGAAGAGAACGCAGAACAGGGTGTCTACTGTATGAAACACTCGGAATTGGGCACTACACTAAATTAACATCAGCTGTAAGTTCAAATCAGCATGTTGCAAGCAAATTCATTTTTTTAGTGACCTTTGTCCACCAGAGAGTCTGGTCTGATGTGTGTGTGTGTGTGTGTGTGTGTGTGTGTTTTGGGTAATTTGGTTAGAGTATCATTTGCGCGTGTTGTATTTGGTTCTAGTCTTGTAGAGTCCGATTTCATTATGGTCAGTCTAGTGTATGTGTGGGCATGGTGTGATGTGTGATGCATATGGTATATGGTCCAAGCAAAAGAGTACGCGTTGTCAGAGAGTGTGAGAATCTGTTTCCGTCTGTGTGAGAGTGATCGTCAAGTGAGTGTCGTGCATGCGCAATGCTAGTTTGGTCTGGGAGTGAGAGTGATGAGTGATTCGTCCGTGGTCTGGTTGTCTTGATCATGTGTTCTGTTTGTTCTTTGTTGTTCCTTGGTGCCTTTTTTTCTCCTCCTGCGCCCTTGCCGTTTGTTGATTATAAATTACTTTTATAGCCTATCCTGGCTCTAAACTTGGCAATGATTGGTTAGCCGCCCTCAGCCAATCAGAGTTCAGCAGGTATTTGATCATATTACATGCGAATTCTTACTTCTAACTCTGATTCTATCAAGTCATTTGCGTTGTTGTGTGGTGGGGGGGGGGGGGCAGGGGGAGAAGGCGATAACACAACTATTAATTAATTTTGTGTTTAATATGTGTGTGTGCAGCTATTTGTATTATGTGTGTGTGTGCGCGCGAGCGTGTGTGTGCAACTATTTGTGCTTAATATGTGTGTGTGTGCGCGTTTGTGCGTGCGTGTGCGTATGCTCGCAGTCGCTGCCTATACTCCAGCAAGAGCGCTGCTCCCTGGCAACGTACCTAATGCACCAGTATAGTTAACTAGCCCGTGGTAGAGAACCATCCAGGACGCTAGGCCGTGTGGCGTGCCATCGTCCTCCACGCACAGGAAGTTGCTTGTCGGCGACCCAGCTTCCTCCTGGTCTGCGAACATGATGCAATGGCCATTGTGAAACGACACGGCGCTTCGGATCGGCCATTGCTGATACCGGTGCACTATTTTGGTGCCTGAAGATAGTCAAGTAAGAGATTGGCAGAGCCACGCCACGCCACGTGACACAAACATGTGCATGCGTACACACACACACACACACACACACACACACACACACACACACACACACACACACACACACGCACATGAACACGCACACATACACGAGAGAATGCATGTAAAAATACATTATATAATACTACTGATAATTCTAACCTCGATTTCCCGAGCAGTAACTTCGAATTAACCTTAACTTCTAACTTCTAACCCATTCGAACTTCTAACTTAACCCTGACTTCTAACTTCTAACCGTACCTGCTAATCGTCTGCTGAGTGTTTTTAAACACGAAACTCGTAGTCATGAAAAAGATATTGGTCTCTGTTGTTCTGCCTTGTGTATTTTCTAATTATCCAAAATTGTATCTGTATGTTGAACCCAATGTGCATGTCAGCTCTGAGCACACTGGACATCATGCAAGGACATTAATTTTTTATTCTCTTCGATGTGTTGAGCAGGAGTGCCAAAACGAACCAGGTACAGATCGATACATGAAGTGTCGATCAAGAAATCATCGTGATGTTTCTCAAACGTAGTGCTAGTGATGCGCAAATCGAAATTTTTTTGCTGTGCTGAGTATGATCGTTTCCACCATTGATGGTCACAATTCGAGTTCCGTTTTTCCTCTGCCCGCCATTTACACTCATTGCTATGAAGCAGACTGAGCCACCGCGACACAATGGAATCAATACGAGCACTTCCACAGAGATCAGGTTGGCACCTGTTCAAGATTGTCATGTTGGCTCACAGGCACACGCACATACCTTCCACTATGCCCATAGTGTACGGGTCATTCTGCTTGGCTTCAACATCAACAAAGCCCATCTGCTTGTATGCAAGACTGGTCCAGACCTCAAAGTTGTTCTTGTCCAAACTGTACATGAATCCCATCTCTAGACGCTGACTCGGTGGTATTGGAATGCCGTTGAAGACCATAAACTTGATCTTGGGATAGCGGAATGGCTCCACCTCATGTCTTGGGATTGCGAGCAGTTTGCGATGGTGAAACCCTGCACAGTAGTAACACATGCACACAAGCATACAGCGGAATCATGCTTTTGGTCACAGAGTGCCAGATACCGCGTGTGTCTGTGTGTGCGTCTGTGCGTGTGTGCATAGTGTGTGTTTGTGTGCGTTTGTGTGTGTATTTGCTGGAATGCAAAACCTGCTAAATCAATTTCATCACTTTTCGGATATTAAATGGCCAAAAAAAGGATTCATTTTATGTGCCCAAATTTGAGAGAGAGAGAGAGAGAGAGAGAGAGAGAGAGAGAGAGAGAGAGAGAGAGAGAGAGAGAGAGAGAGAGAGAGAGAGAGAGGCAGAGGCAGCGAGAGAGGCAGCGAGAGAGGCAGCGAGAGAGGCAGCGCGCGCGAGAGAGAGAGAGAGAGAGAGAGAGAGAGAGAGAGTAAGGGTGCGTTTGGTTGGTACGATCTAGAACAGGATCGAACAGCTGGTGCACATGGAGCAGCCTCATGCCAACCAAACGGTACTCCAGAAACAGAGCACATTTTTGTGGATAATATGCCAAACTTGGTGCATTCTTCAAAATGTGTATGGGTCACCATGGTCACTTTGTACGGTACGACGAATCCAACCCAAAAGCGTATGCACGTGATCATCTGGGACCAAAATCGATGTTCCCGCCAGGTTTCACTGTGAAAAAGTGAAACTGCTCGGTCTGCTCCGGCCTCGAGGCCGGAGCAAGAAGAACATGTTCTGGCCGACCCAGAACAGGTGCAGTCCCAACCAAACGCGCTGTTCTGGTGAATCCTGTTCTAGTTCGTATCAACCAAACGCGCCCTAAGAGAGTAAGTAAGAGCGTAAGTAAGAGAGTAAGTAAGAGCGTAAGTAAGAGAGAAAGAGAGTACGAGAGTAAGAGAAACAATTTAGACCTCTACTTGAGGTCTGCCACCACCCGCGGCTCCTGTGGGGGTGGCACACTCTCGGTATGGTCAAGAGTAGATAAACAAGAGTGTGCAACTCCGGATCTCTCCTGCACAATCTGCAGATATCCCCGCCCACGGCGGAATTTTTTGTTGACGTCACCTTTTTTCAGAGAAACGCGGACTTTGCCGCAGAGCAGTGTGAGAGCACGTACGTGCTGGGCACAGACCATGTATATGTGGTGTAAAGCCCGGCCAAGTGCACGAGGGAAACCTCTCAAAGGCTCGCAGCGCGTGCGTCGTCGAAAAGATTACGTCAACAAAAAATTCCGCCGTGGGCCAACCCATCCGCGAGTTGCACACTCTTGTTTATCTACTCTTGGTATGGTGCATGTGTGCCTCTGGACTGTACTCACTATCTAGTTGTCCTCCAATGATGAGCGTCGTTCGCTGCCTGGGTTTCAGTTCAATGTAGCGATGAGTATCCGGGATAAGCGATGGGATGTTCTTGAAGTGGGTCAGACGGAAGGGTTTTTGCTTTTCGATGGTATTGTGGAGGTACACCTGCACACAGCCCAAGCAGGAATGAAATCTGTGCTCTCATCGTTTGCTTAACCTGTATGCCAATACCGAGCAGATCAAGGTAGAGCACTCCCCGCTAACAGTGGCACTGGGAAGCCATCCATCCAGGGCTTGGCTCTTCCCTGCATGCTAACGGCTGTACTTTCTTTGCACCATTGACACCAGGAACTACTAGTAATACTTCGGAGTACATGTACATTGGAACTGCTGTGTGCGGTGCATCTCCCGTAAAGTACCGTTGATCCGCCCCCCTTTTCGAGCATTATCCGCCAAGGCCTAACTACACTACACCCACCGGAAGCCATGCAAGGTGGAACAACGACATGCGAAGCTCAAGAACCTAGAACAATGAAGAGCAATAGTGTAACCGTAGCGATGTGTACACTCTGCCCGAAGCTACTGACATCCTTCACGAAACGGAAGTTTGTAATCACGGTCTATTCTTGATCACCGAGTCAGGTTACATATCAGCTCACCTTGATTTCATACACTCCAGCGTCGACAATTTGGGCAACAGCATCATGGCGTACTAATCCGTTGAGGAGTCGCACTATTTTGAACGTCGTTATCCCGTTTTCGTCCACATCTCGACGCAAACCCCAGATATCTACATATGGGCACACACCGGTGATCAACAAGGAAAGACTCATCCAATAATTGAGGTATCAAGCAAACAGGTTTGTGTCGCAGACCAGTTGACAGTGCACACAGCTCCAAAGAGATATCGTTGACAAGAGTTCCTCTTACATCATTGCCACTTGCCTGCATGCTTTTAAGTTTTAATTAACCATGTACACGAGCAAATATTTTTGACCAGCCTTACTCTTATCCTACTGCTACGCCCAATGGGCCATGGAAATCACTCAGGTACAGATTTAGGGGGGGGGGGGGGGTGCGGGGGTTCCGCGGAACCCCCTAATTTTCGCAAGTGTACTACTGGAAACCATATGCGTATGCTGGTACATAATACTGTACATGATACATAGTCATTGTATCAGCTACTAGTATTCAGTTTTGGCTAAACTGGACACAGATACAGGGCGATGCATACATGCATGGAAGTATGTGAGGGATATCACCCCAGGTGTATTATTATTATTACTCAAGTATTATTATTATTATTTATTCATATTTTACTAGGGCAGTCCCCACAGACCTATGGTCTTCTTACAGGGTGCCCTAGCCACGTGAAGATAGCGGAGCGAAATGCAGCAGGTAGGGATATGGTGCGAATCGCGGCAGGGAGGGAGTTCCATCAGTCAGCTCCAAGTTAAGATACAGAGTGATAGCCAAAATACAATCTGGCAAGGGGCAGTACCAGGCCGAGCGATTCCTGAGAATGGGTAATTCTAACAGTGCGGGATGATGAGACAGCACGAGGAGTGAAAAGTGTAAGAACATAATTATGGCCAGACAGGTTACACCAAGAGTACACAACCCCCAGAGTGTGCAACGCCGATCCAGCTCTGCATAGGGTCTTGGTCGAGCGCAATCGGATCTTCTGATGTCATGCGTACACTCCACACCAGCGCAAGACCGGTCTCGAGGCAGGGCACCGTTTTTTGATCTGAGAGTACCCGCAATTCCCCGGGTTCCCCTCAGATGTGTACGGTATTATGACGCAAAGATCCGATTACGCTCAACCAGGACCCTATACAGAGCTGGATCAGGCGGTGCACACTCTGGGGGATTATGCACTCTTGGTTACACTGTATATTGCCAAACAGGGTACACTGTACACGGCCAACCATGCAGGTCAGTACCGGCGCAAAGTCAAAGTCAGTCACCGTTTTTCGGAACTATGAACACTTTTTCGTTAGAACTTTTGCGTCCTTCTTTGTCCAGATGCTATCACAAACATATCGTCTTCGGTTGTTATTATTATAAGCGGCGCATGGGCAGGGAACTTACAGTAGTTCTCCACTGATAACTTACCAATTCCACTGTCCACATTCACATTCACTGTCGTCATGAATGTGCTGAAGACAAATAGATTCGATTGATGTGCACGGTCTATATTAACTGTTGAACCCGCATTCTGGAATATGTGCTCCAGGTCTTGGACAAGCGTAACAACAGCCAGGCTACCGTGCCTGATCTGTGATTCATCCATTGTCTGGTGAATGTACGATACTACGAACCATATGCTATTTGCCGGTATCACGGGATAGTCACTGTTGACGTGACGCGTTTTATTCTCCACCACTTGCCCTGTATGCAAAACCAAGGGACACACGCGCACACACACACACACACACACACACACACACACACACACACACACACATACACAAACAGGACCAAGAAAATGAGGATCCCATTAGGCTTACACATCATCACTATCGTTCTAACCGACCTTGGAAAGGCCAGTTCTCCAAGGGATTCTTCGGATCTGATTCGCCGCTGGGGTGCGGGGTAAGTTGGTCTCCACCTGAAGCCATTGGCTATCGCTCTTCACCTGTATGCGACCACTTTGTCTACAGTGATTTCACCACTTTGTCTACAGTGATTTCACCACTTTGTCTACAGTGATTTCACCACTTTGTCTACAGTGATTTCACCACTTTGTCTACAGTGATTTCACCACTTTGTCTACAGTGATTTCACCACTTTGTCTACAGTGATTTCACCACTTTGTCTACAGTGATTTCACCACTTTGTCTACAGTGATTTCACCACTTTGTCTACAGTGATTTCACCACTTTGTCTACAGTGATTTCACCACTTTGTCTACAGTGATTTCACCACTTTGTCTACAGTGATTTCACCACTTTGTCTACAGTGATTTCACCACTTTGTCTACAGTGATTTCACCACTTTGTCTACAGTGATTTCACCACTTTGTCTACAGTGATTTCACCACTTTGTCTACAGTGATTTCACCACTTTGTCTACAGTGATTTCACCGAGCGCAACTGTAGTACATGGACAGTCAATATGTTTTGTACTTTATAATAGAAGGATCTGCACATTGCACAGCCTTCATGCTATCAAGATCATCTTACCTCCCATAGACTAGTACACAGTAGATCTATCCCGGCTACAAAGTAATTGCTAGGAATTTATGATCTACAGTACTGGATTTTCACTGAACACCGCGGTACACTTCCTGCATACCCGTGTTGAGTATGCTGTTTCCCCACTTAAAAAGACCATTCTGACAACACAGCATGCTAACATGCACTGAGGAGTGTGAGTGAAGCTACATGTACTGCTGGTACTGATCTCGAAAATCTCTAAATATACCACAAGACAAAGTTGATACAGTGTACCAGTCCACTTTAAGGCTGTGTTTGCCGTGCACCGTCTAACAATGTATCACGTTCACGGTCTATGAAGCCATACCCCTCTAATACGAGTACATCATCAAGCCTCAGCCCACCACTTTGCTGCAGGTGTAGCTCTCTCCAAGGCACACACACACACACACACACACACACAGTCACAGAGGCACGGAGGCACGGTTTCTACAAGCATACACCCACCTAATCAGCCAGGCAAGAACTCAGTTTGGCTGTGGTGAGAGGATGCTCATCGTGAACACATCCAGCATTGTCAAACTGGTACCTTGTACGTTGTGTTTGACATGAGAGGCCTGCGGTCTCTGGAAACGATCATCGTTAAGACTACTACTAATCATTGACCTGCAGACTCCCAGTGTCTTTTCAGCGTCGGTACACCTTTGATTCCGTGCGCCCGTGCCACAGAGACTTGGACAAGAACACAATGGACACTGAAGCCCCTGCCATTGCTAATCTCACAATGGGATTACAATGCGGCTATCACACGCTCATCTCCTGACAGCCCCTTCCCTGAAACAAGACACCTTGGCAGTTGTTCTTCAAGGCAGTACGTGCAGTCTTGCTTGTCACCTCGTGCCAACTTGACCAAAGCATTTGACTCAACTTAATGTACCAGATTGCATTCTAGTTGGTGCGCCAAACGCACGTTCTCCCTAGTTCAGATGAAAACGGTCTTCTTCTGCGTTCCTTCATGCCCCTGCCCTTGCTGGCTTTAGCAGGAAGTACTCTGTGTGCGTGTGTGCGTGCGTGTGTGTGTGTGCATGCATGTGTGTGTGTGTGTGTCAGTGCGTGTATGTGTATGTGCCTGTGTCACTACTTCAGTGCTGCTGCTGCTGCTGCTGCTGCTAATCAACCTATCAATACAATATTGTACATGATCACTGCCAACAACCAATGCATTGAGAAGATATGTCGTTGCAATGAATTAACATGCTGTTTCGCTTGGTCTAATTCACACCTTTCTGCAAAGCATGTTTGTGCCGAGGCTCCATGACCATACTGGGTTAAAACTAATTACTTGTAGAACGAGCGCTGCACTTCGCTCACAACTAGCCAAAGAAAGTTCCTTTGTCCTGCGCTGTTGGCTACATAATGCACTGCTGTCGCTTCCACTGTTCCAGCTGGTGACCACATGGAGCGAATGGGGGAGCAAGTTTTGACACGCGCTCCAAGTCCGTCCGTCACGGTGCCAGGTTTTCCGTGCTAAAGAGAGGCCACACTCACGCCACAATCCACCTCGAGTCTGCCCACGCTCGGTACAATCTCGTGCAGCTTGAGCGGCTGGCATACTGCACCGCCGTCCACAGCCCTGACCACCCTGATTGGCAGTCTACCAGGATACTAGTAAAGGTGTTCAGCCCGGAGGCGCTGCTACCCAATGGTGGCCTCTAACTCGGTGGTGCTAACGAACGAACAAGGACGCTGACTCCTCCGCGCAGGAAACTGCAATTCATCGCACTTGCAAGGAAATGGGGCATCGGAGAAATATGACGAATGAGCAGTGTTATTCCACTCTCTACCCCCACTGTGGATGATGTACCATGCAACGTGCCTTGGCATTGGTCGGATACTCGCGGTCACAAACATGAAACAGTGTATTCGGGTTCCTCGCCATCACAACCTGTGCGATGGTAGCCGCAACGACAATGACTTCGTGCCACTTTACACGAACCAACTCGCCGACCATCAAGACAAACCTTTAGGGACGCGAGTTACCCTTGCTGGACAGGATAAGGACAATGGCATCTATGTCGCGAATGATGATACCCTTCGCTACAATACATCCCGGAGACCACAGTGGTGCAGGTTGAAGTAGAATGAGCTCAAAATTCGAATGATAGTGAACGACATTGCAGTCTAGCACGAATGTGATCATCCAACCGGATCTGCAGCATGCTGGATTACTTGTGCTAATGGCCAGTTGACGAACAGGCAAAAAGCAAAATTTCGTCTCCGTTCCCGAGTGAAACTAAAGACAGCCGCTAACACCCGGAATAACACCCAACACTGCACAATAAGCCATTATGAATTTTGTTGAACTTGAAGAAGGCCAGACAAACATACGCCTTAGCAGACCCGTCGGTGGCCGTAGCTAGCCCACTACACGTAACCACCCTACGACCCTTTCTGACTATTGACTCGCTACATGTAGATCTACACGACTAAGCTAATCTCCTGGCGATTGTGACCGGTATCTGCACACCTCGAATGTGCAACACTCCATGGTCTAGTGAAGGCCCGCTGAGGTTGACACCCGTACCCAGTACACCCGTAGATCTACCCAGTACACCCGTACCCAGTACACCCGTACCCAGTATACCCAGTATACCCGTACCCAGTATACCCGTACCCAGTATACCCCGCAACATAATAACATCGTAAGTGATAACACGAAGCCGTAACAAATGACAGCAGTGACACCAGACAGTCGACACGAAGACAAAAGAAGGCGTAACGGACGACACGATACGCGACCGAGCAGACCACCACAAAACAAACAAGAGAGTCACACAGAGAATGCTGGGTGTCGACAACTAACAACTTACCCTTGTAATATTCCGCAACGTGTACCCGATCATTGATGGTCACGGATGCCCGGTTCTTTCGCGTGTCTCCGAAGCCCAGTCGTATGTAGCGAAGGTCCACAAACTGCCCTTTCAGTTCCATACTGACGTTCCCACGCTCCACCAGATTGATAAACCAAACCTCAGTCTGCTGCCACGGATTGCGCCGGGTCCTGGCCAGCGCCGAGCTATCAGCAGAATGCAAACTCTGTTCGGACATTGCATGGCCTGTGTCATGGTGTCCGCGCACCGCCGACATGGCACTGCTTTGGTCGGGAATAAAGTCCGAGTCAGAATGCCAGTGCGGTGAATGTGGGCCGAGAGCGGCTCGAGAGGCATAGCAGCGACCTCGCTGAGCGTCGGCGAACACCACGACCAGCAGCAAAACAGTCCAGCGCACCAAAACCCACCAGGGCCAATGGTGACGTCTGGGGATGCTCAGCATTGATACGATCACTTCTCTCATCCTTGCCTAAGAAGACCACCAAACTGCAAACGAACACTTCACACTACACTGGGAAGACAACGGGCGGAGGAAACGGCACCCTTCTTTTGGCGGAAGGAACACTCCTTTCTTCCTTTCCAGAGCTGGCGTTCTGCTCCGCAAGCAGCGAGAACAAAGCACGAACTGCACCACTGAACGGCGAACTGCACGTATGCACACACAATTATGGCGCGCAAAAGTTGAGACGACCTACAAGAGAGTGGCGGTCGAGCTGATAAAATCTAGGCCTGTTGCTGTTACTATTGTTAGCTAGGTGTGATGAGGACAGGCGCTGGGCGCGTGCTTTCAGTAACACCAGACTACATGGGCAAAGCGTCCGCTCGGTAGGTCTACACTCGCCCGCCACTATGTTACGGCACGCTAGCTTGCGCTGCCAGGTAGTCTGTGCCAGACCGATATTATGAACTGGCTGGTTTCATGCACGGCCGCTGTTTGCAGGCATCTAGCGACCTCTGCGAGTGCAGGGAGTGGACCCAGCAGTGCGTGGGAGAGAAGGTTGGACCGAGTGTACTTCGTCTACTTGGTATTCCCACTGGCAAGCCGCGGTACAGCGGGCATCGCGTCCGTCTGTTCTCTCCGTGTGTGTGCATTTGCATGTGCGTGTGTGTGGTACGTGTGCTTGCGTAGAGCGTAGGCCCGCGATGAAGAGAGTGTGATCCTCTGTCAACCGCAATACTATGCAACGGAAGTCTGCTGGCAGCAGAGTGACGTCAGAGAGAAACGAAAGTAGAAGTCGCCCAAGGTCTCCAGGCGCAGTATGAAGGAGATGCGTGTTCGCGCTGGGCTTCATCAAGCCACACACAATAGGCACATAGAGAGCACAAAGACTGCCACAGGCTGAGATGGAAGACCAGTTTCCGGTTCGCTCTTCAGAACGGCCACCTCCAACGCACTGCAGTAAGCTTGTAAATCTTGATGTAGTTCGCGCTGGAGCTTGTCGGCCGGTTTCTTGGTGAACAAGATGAGCTAGATGCATGGCCGCATTCCTGGTCAGTCAGCACCACCACAGACTAGTCTCTTCTCGCATGTCCAGCGCCTGCTGCTCTATAGTACTCCGACTACTCGAAATACAGGGACCAGTACGTAGATCTACTGCCCCCCCCCCACACACAGTCAGTGCAATACTGCCAATAGGTTATTACTATTAGTATTAGGAGGTGAGGGCCGTGAAAGCTTGTACAGGCTGTGCTAAGCCGGTAGTGCCTGTTCACGGCCTGTTCCGTGACTCGGGAGCGATCAGTGGTGTGAAGGATGAAGGACGACGACGGCACGGGGAATTGTTGATGCTTGCGGTATTTCATTCGCCTCGTTCTCGCAATACCGCTATAGCCAGTGTACGATCATAATATTGCAGGTGTTGTGTGTCGGCGAGCCATGCAGCAAGGCGCGAAACTCACGAAACCTAAGAAGGCACAAAGAATTTGTAGCGAAGATTAGAAACTGGATGTCGGTTAGCTTTGCACTGAGCGTAACAGCATCCTCTTGCCGTAAAGTATAAGAACAAGAAGTTTCCTCGGAAGGTCGGGAGCGACACGAAGTAGTGACATGTGTCTCGGAAGTGATTTGTAGCAGCTCGGTCCATGCAGACACACACACACACATAGTGCCGAGGATTGCGTGAATACTGAATACCGTCACCGACACAGAACGTCGGCCGTGCGGTCACGTCCTGTCGACATTTTAGGTGTCACAAAGGCGAGGCTTTATTTTTAAAAGCAAATACTACGATCGTAAGTAGTAGTTAAGCCAACGCTGCAACAGTATAAGCGTTTTTTACACGGGCACAGCCCTGATCGCAGGGAGCTGGAGCCCGCAACCAGTAGCTTTGGGAGGAAAACACTGGACAAACCGCTACACCACAAGGGCGTTCACTAGCTTTGACGTGATTTTTATCTTCTAGCCTGGTTCGCATCGATTGGGTGACGTCGCGGCGAATACGGAACTCGACGATTGCACCTTCAGCTTTTTGAATTTCTTCGTTGATAGTGTCAAAAGTGCACAGATGAGAGCGTACAATGGTCAATCTGTTTGTCAAGATGAAGGCAGGCCTCGGGGCTAGGCAGCACTGGGAGCACTGACTGTCTACGGGGACTAAGGAACGAATCATCATTATGATCATTGGGCTTGTGCTGCACTGCACAGGTTTTAGTACCGTGTTACCGAGTAACATTTTCGATTCAGTTTTTCTCTCTCTTTGGCCCAGTCTGGGTTAGGTCTGTGTGTGTGTGTACGTGTGTGTGTGCGTGTGTGTGCGCGCGTGTGTGTGTGTGCGTGTAGGTGTTGTCGTAACGTTGTCATCTCATCGCATTCCTTTTACTTGTCTCGTTTCAGTGACATAGTGGCTTGTTTGGATGGGCATTGGGAGACCGGGAGTCCTTGCAAGGGGGGTCTGCTGGGAGCCTGCCAACATGCCTCACTCAGGCTCAGCTCAGTCTATTCTCACAGGACAAGTGTCGCGGAAAGGGCGCCAGACACTTGAGAAGCGTACAGTGTTGTCTTGTGGTGATGTTACCTCCGACACACGTGAAAGCGGGGCTGCAATCAACGTGGCAGATATAGTACCGCACAGTATACCCCGGTCCAGACGCCATTCAGCGCACAGCTCATTGTAATACACAGTCATGTACATGTACAAGCATTCCTTGTTGATCAGTAGCTAATCATACAGTGTACGCAGGCACGCACCGCGGCACAGGCGCTACTAGTACGGCACTGGCTGATTCTAGATCTGGCAAATCGAATGGCTTGATTCGCTGACATATCCAGTAACGCGTATTGGTCATGCATTGTTGGCATAACTTGGGGAATCTGAACGATACTATAGACGTCACGGAGTGGAAGGAAGGGGCCAATCTCCGGCCACAATGGCTGGTCAAGTGAAGGCGCTAGAACCGCACTCACAGTGCAGTACAGTACACTGCTCCGCTAGGAAGACAACAGCAGTGCATCAAGACGCTTCTTTTGTCATCACGGAAGCCATGACATCCGTGCCCGCAGCACAGGCAGACAACGCTTTGTCTTTGAGGCAGGTGGCAAGAACTTGCCTAAAACCACAAGTGACCGCGTTATAATGAAGAGACGCAACCCCGAAAGACGTGATCTTTAGGGAGGAACAGACTCCATTGGCCTGCGAATGTTTGGTGCGTGAGCTTGGAAGGTGCCTGACTGCTCAGTACAATGGAGTTTGGAGTTGTAGCGGTCTGTGGCTCAGAAAAGTTCACAAGTCAGGCTATGCGAGTTGAAGAAATCATGCAAATGGTGCTTACGTGATAAGTGAACAGCCTGGGTTAAAGCCATGTTACCTGGTGCACTGGTGTCAAGTAAATCATGACCTACACTGTAAGTCTGTAAGTACATGTACCCCGTTATTAGCGCTAGTTACTCACATCGTCCTTTTGTTTAGCTTCAACGGCCACGTAACGTCGTTGTAGATCTGTACATGATCGAATGCGGCGTGAAGCCTACCGCGAGCCTCAGCATTCAGCAATGATGTACATGTCGATCATCAACCGGTGCACTAACGCGTTAACGCCGTACCATCATGTCAAGACAGAACTGCAGACACGCACGCGCGCGCACACACGCATACATACACACACTCGCGCGCTGCACTTTGTCAGTGTCAGACACTGGCAGTTCTTCATGACCCAGACCTGGGGTCGTCGTGAGGTCTCTTTGCACCAGCCTGCTCGCTGGACATTCTCACATCTACCTGCACCAGATTTTCAGATTCGTGCTAAATTATCCACCAAAACAGTAGAGCCAGCTGCTCCGAAAAACTTCAAATAGGCCCGGGGAAACAAAAGAAAACCGAGACACGGTGACCAATCAACAACATCCACCTGCACCAGTGATGTCGATCGTAGATCTACGGCCGGTAAATCTTCCTCTTTGATTACCGGTATGAACATACGGTGATCATTTCGCATCAAAACAAACGGTAGGTCTACACTACACAGCTCGGCACCTGCAATGCTTCCGAGTGTACTTGTGAAACACAGAGTGCTATTTTAACAGGGAGCAGTGTAATCCCTGTTATCACTTTTCACCTACTGTATCATACGATTCATAGTATAGAATAGCACCTATCAGTATCACGGGGGAGGGGCATCAACAGGAGGAAAGATGACGGCCCATTTACCGTATTGTGTGAAAATTAGGATACTGAGTAGGTCTTCAAACGATCTGACTCTTGTTTTGTTGTACTGAAGCGAAAGATTGTGTCAGGAGAGAGGAGAGGAGAACCACAACCCTAATGATGATTTCCAAGTTCCTAGACAATCCCCCCACCGCCCTAGCCCTCCGCTAACCCCTAACTTACTTGGCTATTCAGTATTGCATCTAGGTCTACAATGCACTCGAGTCTCGAGTTCTGCAGAGAAGTTTCTAAAAACCACCTACCTGTAGCGTTGGTCATGGGCATGGTTGCCAATGTTGCATCGGACACGGGAGTCGTGGGCCATGATGGAGTTGTGTGCGACTCCGTGATTGGACGGCACTACACTGTACCAGGTATGCCGTAAGTGTTTATGAGTGCGTGTAAGTTTATCTAACTCGGTGGTAAAAATAACTTGTAGACTGTTGTAATACATGTAGTACCCAAATTGGCAGAGCCACACACACACCAGCCCGTATTGCAGGCCATTCCTTGGATTCTGCTCCATTTCTATATCCACATACCAAACATGCATGAAACTTACCAGAAAAATACCAATGCAAGCCCAAGCAAGACTCTTGTGTGTGTGCGCGCGTGTGTGTGTGTGTGTGTGTGTGTGGTGCAATCCCAGCACAAGTTGCTATGGCTTCTGCTGTAGCATCGCTATCATCGCCTCTGGCGATGGGCGTCAAAAGGTCAAAAGGTGTGTGTGTGTGTGTGTGTGTGTGTGTTGGAGATGGCTCTCTCGTGGTGCCAATTGAACATGGTCCCTGACCTCTCGGCAAACTGCCGGCTTTCTGCCATTGCTCGTCGTTCCATGTTGTCGGACCCGCAAGGGGACACGTGACCGTAATGGCAGTGTTCACCAGGACCTGGACCAGGTGTGTCACATATGGTGCAGTGGTATGTGCAGTCGATTTCCAATCGAGAGGTTGCGGGTTCAATTCCGGACGATTATGTCCGCACGCGTCTTTCTTCTCTTTCTCATTCTCCTAGCTCTTCTTTCATTCTCCTGGGTGGTTAACAACAGCCACTGTATGCCGGAGTATGTGGTGTGGCATGTGTGCATCAAAAAAAGAATGAAAAAATGGGAACAAAATGAAAAATAGGGATTCACTGGCCACAAAAAAGCCACTTCATTCAGCTGTGTGGTGGATACCAGGCTAAAATTAGTGGCGGCCAATTCATCAGCCTTGCAAGCTGTTGAATGGTGTAATGCTAGCGCAAGTTGCTATGTCTAACAATTACATAGCTGTTCGCTATCATCGCTTCCGCGATGGGCATGTCTGAGTCTGAGTCTGTGTGTGTGTGTCTGTGTGCTTGTGCTGTGGGTAGGTGTTTCTGCGTGTGTGAGTGTATGCGTATGTTTGTGCACATGTGCATGTGGTGTGCATGTGTTTGCATGCTAACACGAGCAAATATGATATGCGGCGACCGAGCATTTTCACAAAAGTACTAGCACCTGTACACATGAATACAACAAACTTCATTTTGCACCAACCGGCTAGACGGTTGCAGGGAATAGGATTTCGGTCTTTGACCGATCTTCTCGCCTCCCACCGCTTCAGGAGCTGCATCTGCACCTTGATCCTTGGGGGTGATGGTGTTCCTACGGATATGCAGATAACTCAGTCTAACGGAGTGTAACGTGAACCATGAATTTGTTTAGTGATGTGTGTTTATTCATTGCCAATGCGAGCACAACGTGAGCAGCCTACTTGTATTCCCCCTCAGGCAACTTAACAGCTGCTGCGCTAACGCAGTCACAGGATACGCCACCACCAGCACCGGCCTATAGCCGCAGCTGGATAGCGGGTGCAGCGGGGATACTGTACGATAGAACACTGCGTAAACTGGAGAGGAAACGAGCAGTGGAGGAGCAACATCGAAGTGCAGAGTGCAAGGCACTAATAACAGTTATGGTTAGTTGCCTGGAAGATGTGCGATTGTGTGTCTGCATGCAAAGGCTGTGTATTGACAAGCATGTGCTTCCTGCAGATTGTGTGCAGAGGAGGGGGTAATGATTAATGTGGAAATGATAAAGTTCCTCAATGTCATCCAGCCAGAAAAGGTTTTTGCGAATACTACATGCAAAAGCTGCCCGTTCTGCACACACACACACACACACACACACACACACACACACACACACACACACACACACACACACACACACACTACACACATGGGAGAGCTGGAGAGAAATGGCAGAAAAGGCGTCAGCTACCAGCTCTGACGGTCAGGAATGCACCAGGGCCAATTCAGCTCTGGCTGAACGAGCATCCTGCTTGGTGTCACGCATGCCCCTATCTGACTGCATGACAAGATAGCTTTGCCAGCATATGAAGCCACACAACTGCATGTGCCAGCATCATGGCTAGTACAGAGACCAGCACACACAACCAACTTGTTGCCAGCAGAACACGATCAAGGGCACACAACAAGCTAACAGGGCAGCCTGCCCCCCCCCCCCCCCACACACACACCAATCTCAAACTCTTGTTGACGACAAGCTCCTCCGCATTAGCCGGGTGGTGTACAAGGGGATGTAGTGTGCCACAAGTGACCGCCAACGCACTAGTACTACTTGGCTCAGCGGACAATCCCACTTCGGCCAGTTGGCCATACCAAAACTCTTTCCCAGGTTGCTTTGGAAATAACTTGCACACTGCATTGGACCACAGGAGTCGTACAAACCCGTTTGTACGACTCCAGCACTCTGCTTGCTGTACATCCGTACGCTACAGCCTATTGGTAGTATTGGTAGTACAGCTGATATATGAAGAAAGCTGGTAGTACAAGAACAAGACAGGATGTGCAATGACGACCAGAATATCATAACTTCTCTTGCTACTTCGGAAATGAAGAAAGTCACCCGGCGTATTTTTGCAGCTAAACATGGAATGAACGGAGTAACATGTATGTGTGCACAACCAGGTGTGCGTGTGTGTGCGCGTGCGCGCGCCCGTGTGTATGTGTGTGTGTGTATTTATGTGTGTTTGTGTGTATGCCTACTCGGGAGTCTCAGTGTGTCAGTCATGACACAATCCGCCGACTTCGGTGCAGCATGGGCTGTGGGAAACAGGTTTCTTTGAGACTTGACAAAAATTACAAAAATACCGTGGTAGCAAATGGATAGAAGATCCCTGAGCCCTTGTCCACAAACCACAACGCGCGAACTGCTCCTACTTGTAGTTTCCCTACTACAATAACCATCAACTTGAGTAACCGCTGAAGTCATTGCAACTACACTGCCAAACTCCCACATTGCCCAAGGCCATTGTGTTGATGTTACACTGCACTTGTACACACAATGACTACATTACACCTGCACTCCTGCAGTGCTGTTTGCTTCCGAGAAAAGACAACTTTTAGAACATTTTAATTTTTAAAAAGCCCAGGCCACAAAGCAGCAGAAGTACAAGGGACACCTAAACAACACAGGGGACACCACAATTACTGGATGGAACAACGAGCGTACTTCATCAGTGCTTTGCTCGACAGCTCGAGATCAGAATGGGTGCCAGCCAGGCCTAGCTTGACAGCATGGTGGTTGTCTATGCTCCTGAACTAGGAAATGCCCCCAGGTGACAGTCGAGACACTTGAGTTTTTCAGCCAGAGCACAGCAATACAGCCATGATCACAGCCTCCCACACAGACCAGTGGAACTACATATGTAGAAGCCAGCCAGTATTGTGTAGACAACCAAACCACCACAATGCAGTGCGTGTGTGAGCCATACCGTACAGGAGCGGGTACCGTGTACTAATATTGTTGACCACCACAACGCGCCACTAGCCATGAATTACCCCATGCCAGGTTCTCTGTGTCTGTGGGAAGATGTCAAAGATGCATGGGAACACGGAAGATCGGCGTGATGTAACAAAACCCCAGACCCCAACCGCGCCGCAATGATTGTTTCAATTTCAAATGCTGGCAAGCAAAGTGCAAAGCCCAAACCCAGACCAGCAACAACTGCACTGGCTGTTGACATCACGACCACACGTGCTGTCGAACATCCTGCTAGAGCACAGCATCTCTTCCCCACCTGTGTGTTTAAACTGTTTATCACCTGCAGCAGGAAAGGACAACTTCGTTGATGTATGACCGCATCAATGTATGGGCCTGCATGCAAAGCCAAACTGTTTGCAAGTGAGCTACTCATATATTTCACACTCATTAAAAATAGGGCAGTGCCAAGGATCCATCTACACAGCGTACACACACAGCGTGGAGAGTATCTTTGACGCCATGTGAGCACAAAGTGATAGACCCTAGATTCAGCAGCACCGTGGACAGATCTCTCATCCACCCCACCCCACAGCACAGCACACAGTCACGACGGGGAAGGGGTTGAAGTGATGTGCCATTCTGGTCATAGTTCACGGTACATGCACTCGCGTACAAATCCACACAACGTGACAACGACGCATACAAATGCACATTTTCAGCGAGTTGTGGTAGCTATGAATATGTACACTTAAAGCAGCCAAGGCAGTAGCAGAACCTAAGTGGATGGAGATATTATCAGCCCTAGCTACCTAGCCCTGTCACTGCATGGTGCACTGCGCACACACACAAACACACACACACGTCACAGACCTAGAGAACAAGCACATAGCCACCTGACGAGCACTTGCCATCAAGCAGCAATAATGTCTTCCTGCACGGGGCGCTGCGATGATTTCCTGTTGACCACGACATCCTGCTTCATGTGTCCCCTGTGTGGTGCAGTGAGGGATCATGATTGGAGACTGGAGACTGGAGATTAAACTTTGCTCACACCGGTTACACTGGTACAACAGTACGGATGAGCCGCACATTGCAATTAGATCGTGACCCTGAGGAAGTGTACATGCGCAGTGGAATTAGCCAGGAGCGGAGTAATACACCGCACGCCCTACGTACGTGACACTAAAAAGAAAGAATTTAAAGCATGTGCTGCATCCAAAGGCTGCATCACCCCCAGGAGACCTACTGCATCACCCCCAGGAGACCTACTGCATCACCCCCAGGAGACCTACTGCAGCACAACACCCAACTGGAATGGTCCCAATAGTGAGTCCCAGCCAGCATTCCCGTTGCAAATATTACACTGAAACTCAGTATATTATCAAGGGCGCATAGCCACCACCTGAGGCGTCCGTACTCCTGGCACTGTATACCAAGACCCCACAGACCAAAGCATCTGTAACTGGCAGCCGAGGACTCGCTGGGGCAGAAAACTAACAGCTTTTGCCACACTGAAAGATCTCACTGCAACTAAGAGCTACAAAGGAAGAAGAGCTAGCAGGCGAGGTTTCCTTCATCTCTGGTCAAATGACAGAGAAAGTGAATGCAGTGGCCAGGTCAAGTGCATGCTATCTGCTGCTCACCCAACACGAGTACTTCAGTAGTAAAGCATAGTACGTAAATCTGCCATACAGTGCAACCCATCCTAAAGAACACTTTGGACATAGAGACACACACAGTTGGGGCATCTTTCCTCAGTCCCTTGGGGGCAAAGCCGCGCATACGTCAAACTCCAAAAGTAAAGACACCGCTGACATGAGAATAGTTTGGAACAGTTCCATGCATGATGGCGAGAGACAACATCGGCCCCAGGAGGTTGTGTACTCTTGGTGATGGCATTTCTTACGTTCTCCGGTACTTTCAAGTGAGATACCAAGTGAGATACCCCTGGAGACAAGTACAGTTATCATGCATGGAATTACTACTGCGCAACATGGGTAGTGAGTTAGCCCTGGACACCAGTCCACGCTATGTAGTGAACTACAGCACACAGCACATACAGAGGTCTACGGACCAGGATGTGTGCACAGTGGAAACCATTATCGTATGCTGAAACAAACTTCCGTGACATTCACGTTGTCCAATTGTGAACAGAAGTTCAGGACTGCAGAATTTCAATGAAACCCAGAACAGTGTGGTGAAACATTGGAGGCTGCCCGGTGATCGAGGTGCCACCACACTGCATACCATGTGCGGCCAATGAAGACTGGATGGATTCACGGCACACCGGTAGGTACAGATACAGTGTCAGCATGGAGACACACATATCACACTCCAGTCTCCATGAAGAAGACGGAGGGGTACAAAGCTGCAACAACCACTGACACTACACTGAAGAGGTCAGCCACTACACTGAAGAGGTCAGCCAGGGTCCAGTTCAAGGTTGGAATAATCACGTTCTCGAAGCTACTCCAACAGCAACACAAGGCCAGAGCATGGGCGAAGACCACCCCAAGTCTACACATAGTGTCCACCACAACATACCAGAGTGAGAATGCAGCAGATTCTCCAGTTGATTCTTACTAGCTTGACCTACAGTGCACTTCACGGGGAATTGACAAAAGGGTCACTGCAAGTGAGCAATTTATTTCGCCAGGCGCCGGGGCAATCCCTTAACCTGCTGCAATTAGCGGCAGCCCACACAGTGGCCTGCACCAAGCACTGTACCTTGTAAAGTTCAGAAGTACACATGTACACTGGGCTGACAGTAGAGGTATATACTGAGGAGTTCAGAACTTAAAAAGGCATCATTGGGCATTGGGCACAGACTAGAGAATCTACCACAATACAGCATGTATAACAGATCAGTTCTCACAACTTGTTAGCCCAAACCCTGGACACATCACTGGGGCTTGCACAAGCACATGCACAAGCACACCAATGCTACTGCCACTGGCTGGTAGAACCCTGCAGGTGCTCAACCCAACGTAGCAGCATTGGACTCTCATTGAGAATACGCCAGTGGCACAAATCAGCTTTCTCTCACAGCACACGCCTTCACACATCACCGCCACTGGACTTACAAACTGGACAGGATGTACAGTAGACACTCCCTACAGTTGGAAACAAAGACCATGATGCCCAACAAAACTTTACAGAACCTGAATGCTCAGAGCAAGGGAGTTGCAACAAACGACCTCCTTTCCCAGCAAATACTGCAAAACCAGCTCCTTTCCTGGCCAATACCGAAAAACCAGCTCCTTTCCTAGAAAGTCCTGTGTTTTTTTCAGTAAATACTGAATTTAAATGGGCAACTGCCAGTACATGTAGAATAGAAAGTACTTTTTTGCTGGCCAGAATGCAGAGCAGCACTTGCCAGTGCCCAGGTTACAGAGTAACACCCATACTTATAGTCCCTGACAGAGAACAACGTAGCCCTCTGACAGAGAGAGATAGAGATAGAGAGAGAGATAGATAGGTAGATAAATAGAGAGAGGGAGGAGGGGGGGGGGGGAGTAAGTTACATTTACAAAGACAGGTAAGTCTAACAAATGAGGACTGAGACCTCTACAACAGGGTTTTTACGCCTGAAAGCAGGTGCATGATTTAACAAGCAGGTTGTCAGTCCAGATTTTAAGCGCAGATGGAGAAAAAAATGCGCAGAATTTTTGTAATGAGATGAAAAAGCGAGAGAGAGAGAGAGAGAGAGAGAGAGAGAGAGAGAGAGAGAGAGAGAGAGAGAGAGAGAGAGAGAGAGAGAGAGAGAGAGAGAGAGAGATATCAAAGTCATAGAAGAGGAGCAGTGGCACATTACTGGTAACAACAATAGGATTCGTCCATATGTCAACTTGAATACCAGGGCAACTCGAGCAGTTGCCGTCTATCCAGATACAGTCAGTCTTTCGCGGAGGCGACTATATTTTCGGAAGGTATTCCGGATTGTTTCAGAGGATTCGAACTTGCGAAATGGAGTACCAGCAAAGTAAGATTCGATAAGCCAGGGTGTGGGTAGCACAGATATAGATACGTAGATTCAGGGCACAATGATAATGATGATCTAGAATGTCCTTATAGGGACTATGAGGGGAAACAGGTACTAGAAGTCAGTCGAGCAATCTATACACATTGCTACTGATTCTGGTAGATAAGGGGAAACATAACCCGGCCCGCGGGGAAATCTGCAGCAGGTCAGGGTCATTTCACCCCGCCGTGGAATGGCACAATACATATTTGTAAGCACAGCTCTTCCTTACTGCATGCATGGAAGTTGGGAAGATCAGCAGCGCTCGAATACACGATACAGGTCCGGCAAGTCAGCGAGTTGAATCAGAGTAGTGTCATCGGCAAATCGGCGAGGAGCGAGTAAACGAGAGCGAAATGCGGGGAACAGGACATGTTCAACTATCCACCGATAGCTCCGGTTGTTCCAGAAACACATCTACAACAAAATATAATGCACACACACACACATACCCACACACACGCACGCGCGCACACACACACACACACCTCAGATCTGCCCATCGCGGAAGCGATGATAGCGAACAGCTATGTTAGACATAGCAACTTGTGCTGGGATTACACCATTCAACAGCTTGCAAGGCTGATGAATTGACCGCCACTATTTTTAGCCTGGTATCCACTCCACAGCTGATTGAAGTGACTTTTTCTGGCCAGTGAATCCCTATTTTTCATTTTTTCATTTTTTTCTACACACACACACCACATCACATACTCCGGCATACACTGGCTAGGCTGTTGGTAACCACCCAGGAGAATGAAAGAAAAGTCAGGAAGAGTTCGAGAAAGAGAAGAAAGACGTGTGCGACCATAATCGTCGGGAATTGAACCCGCAACCTCTCGATTGGAAATCGACTGCACATACCACTGCACCATATGGGACACACACACACACACACACACACACACACACACACACACACACACACACACACACACACACACACACACACACACACAAACACACAGAAACAGAGACAGGAGTGTCATGAATGCAGGCAGGTGGCACACACGGTATGAATATCACATGCCCTAGCAGCACCTCTAACACAGAACTGTGTAAGCTAGAGTTCCCTGGGGTTATAGTCTATAGAGTGAGACTGTGACATGACAGCGTGCAGTACAGAGTGTACGCAAACCACCTGTTGACAACATACCAAATCACTGGTACATGTAGCATGTTCAATGCTTGCCAAGTCACTCACCTCCGACTTCTGCCTGTCTGCTGCCGCGCTGGAATCGGTTGCGGCATCCCCTTGAGCGTCCGCAGCTGCTCCCGCTGTCGGTTGGGACACATGTGATGATGGTGTTGCTGGCAATGTAGGTTTGTAAGCATACAAGTAACTGAACTCTTTGGCCAGCGTGTCAAAACAACCTTGCTCTGACGTCCAGTCAACCTGAACCAAAGTTAGACAAGCGCACAAATCTAATAAATACCAAATTTCACTCCCTGTGGAAGAGTCACTCGCATGAACTTTCCAGCATCAGTACGCATGTCACCATCACCCTCAAGGATCAAGGCGTCACATGCCACTCCTGAAGCAAGTGGTGGTGGGGGTAGATCAGACCCACCGATCAAAGACCAACACTCCCATTGCTATCTTGGGAGATTACATCATGTAGCTCCAGAAGTCAACCTTCGGTTTTGGCCCCAATGATTCTCAAATGCGTAAAAGTACGCTGCTGACGGCTGATATGCAAGTGTGCCAGTCAGGAGGATGCATTTATCAAGAACTGTCATTTTGTATCCTATGAAAGCCAAGAGGAAAAGCAATTGCTGTAGAAATATTATAACTACAGTACTGGCCAAAGAAATCCAACCTCATGAATAAAACCGCGCCGGGCGCTACACAGCAGCCCTAGGGCTGCTGTGTAGCGCCCGGCGCGGTCACTACACACACCGGTCTGTGCACTCTAATACGGCGCTACTTTATTCATGAGGTTGGAGTTCTCTCGCCAGCACTGTCCCAACATCTTCTTTTATCAAGGGGAAAGAGAATTTAGCAGTCTGGATCATGTAGGTGTGAGTGCAATCCTTCGCAATTCTGTTTTTGTGCATTAGATACAGCTGCCGTCACACCTTGAAGGCCTGATACGAAGAGATACAGCCGTTGAGCACCATCATAATTTTTTTTCACCGCTTTAGGCCACACGTTTTTATTTCTATGTTTCTCGTCACCCGCGCGCATACGATTCAGGAGTCTGGAAGAAAAAAAGAAAAAAACTGTGCTGCACTGACTGTGCATGTGGGGACCAGCACACTCATGTACATGTGGCCTGGCCTGCGCGACACATTATGCAAGGACGGCATTTTCTGTGCGCAATCTAGCTGCACATGCACAGATTGTGACAGTAGCTCCTACCACATACTACATGTAGTTGCTAACTATGGATGCTATTTTGCATGGTGTATTGGTGGATTTTAGGGTGAACAAAGGTCTAATAAACCTTTTTATTTTTCGGTCATTTTTTATTTTTTCCACCTCTCACATACGTTTTTAGATTTTCAGGCGACGAGAAACATAGAAATAAAAACGTGTGGCCTTATACTATAATGGAACAGATCCAAGCATTTGGAAACCAATCCTATAGAAATTTCCAAATGTGCACCCTCTTAGTTAGCATCTCAAATCGCAAATTTCGCAAAATATATTTATCTGTAATACACATTTCTTAGGCCATATTGGCCTAAAACATCACCATCTAACTTACATGGGTGGCATACAGTGAAAATATCCTGAAATGGTCATTGTATTGTGTGTTATCTGTGCTAATCAACTAATTTAGTGGTTTGGGGCTGTGCAGTGGCGTAAGGATACTTCCGATTTTTCGAGCCAGCATATACAAAATCCATCCGTACAACCCCCATAATTTTTATTGATCCCAAACCACTAGTCCATTATCTTTCCAAAGCAAAAAAAAACGGAAAAGAATCCTATACTATAAATTTCTGTGGGGAGCGTTCCACCTTAAAGGGGTCTACAGAAAACGCCATAAGCATTCTATTGAGTCCCGTTTCTGGTACTACTCTAGACAGGCCAATCTTGAACGAATACCTTGAAATCCTGAGGGAAGACTTGGCCCAAAACCAGACAGGTAAATAAGTGAGCACCAAGTTGGTATGACAGGGAAACAGCCAAAATAAATGAAGTGAGAGGAAGTGCAACGATTAATTGAAGTTTTTAAGAAAACGACTTGGATTACCTCAGTGGCAAGTCGCAACACCAACATCGGCAGGCCATCCAGATTAGGCACAAAGTTCTCCAGCAGCAGCGGCAGAGTCCTCAAGCAACCATTCTACACACAGGACAGTGGACAGTGTAAGCGAGAAACAGAAGATACGGGAGATAGCACTCATAAGGATCAATGCAATACAATTAGAGCAGGAAGACAATGAACACATACACACACACACACACACGCACGCACGCACGCACGCACACACACGCACACACGCACACACATGCACACGCATGAGTGTAGTGCAGGTGTTGACAGGAGGTCCAAGCCAGCAGTACTGCATAGAGTGGTTTCACGTCTATCACATTACCTTACGGTACAGCCATATTGGTTCCAACTCCATTCAACCCTAGCAGCGATGGGTCACATGATACTGGCCAACTCCATTCAACCTATGGGTCACGTGATGCTGGCCATGTTGGTTCACAGTCCACATGCCATGTGTCCTTTCTACGCGACTTTTAAAGTCACACGACGAAGATGTGAAATCACCCTATTTCACAACAGAAATGAGATGAAGTCATGCAACTAGCGTGCCTCGCACTCACTTCATCAATGCGCATGCACAAGTAGTCATCCAGCATTTCAGCTTTCGTCTTGAAGAAATCCATCACATTCTACAAGTACAGCAGACGCGCGCGCACACAGACACACACGCACACACACACACACACGTACGCAAACACAAACACACATACAAACACACGCACACACATATGCACAAGCAAGTCAAGCATGCACACACATGCACAAGCATGCACACACACACACATGCACACGAACACACACACATGCACACGAACACACGTACGCAGACACACACACAAACACACAAATATGTCTAAGAAAAAGAAGTGGAAGCATGACAATACAGATAGTTTTGTCCAGGACCAGGAGAGAAGGTCTTTGCTTCGCATAAATTCACCCGAGCATATTCATTATCGCAAGGCTCAGTGTTCCTCTCTGATCACCAGAAAATCTTCAATGCAAGCATAGCAAAGAAAATGGGGAAGAAAACATAGGCCCGGCATTTGATGGTGAACTGCACTTTTCTGTGAGGTATCCAGGTATCCGTGCTTTCAAAAACGTGAAACAAAAAATACGATCACGCCAGGATTCGAACCTGAAATCTCCTGATTCGTAGTCAGGCGCCTTATCCGTTGGGCCACGCGACCATGCTACAAAGGACTTATACTTGACAACAAGCAAATCACCGAACCATCCACGTACATGTACATCAACACTAGTTGGACAATGCTACGTGGCTCTCAGGTACATAGATGAGTGCTGAATAGTACCCAAGCAACTGTTGACAGCTCAAGGAACATGGTTTCCACCTCTCGAAGCAGGAGTTCAGGGACGGCCTTGCATTGCGGTATGACTGGCCTCTCCTTGACGCCCCTGCGAAGTGTGCCTGCGGAGTTCTGTTCTCCACTGCTCATGCCATGTGTCGCCTCCGGGTGGCTTCCCTACAATCCGCCACAACGAAGTTTGCGACATGGTAGGGGAGCTACTCACTGAGGTATGCCACGCAGTGGCAGTCGAGCCTCAGCTAGCCCTACTCTGTAGAGAGGTGTTTACTGCTGCATCGGCAAACACCGCCGAGGATGCCCGCGCTGATGTCTGTGCCCGTGGCTTCTGGACCCGAGCACAGGATGCTTTCTTTGACGTTCGCGTCTTCCATCCTGATGCAGCGTCCTACTCGGCCCAACCACTAGATGCCCTACTGATTCAGCACGAGCGCCAGAAAAATTTCATTTTGGTCTTTTGGGCTTGTGTGGATCTTTCACCCATACGTACCTGTATATAGTTGAACAAATTGTTTTTGCCGCGTTCTGATGTCCAACATGACACGTATAAAACTTGTTCGGAAAATCGGCAAAACCAATAAATCGATCGCTAGTGTTATTGGTTTATCGTTAAGGCAAAATGGGCAATCGTTTCGGCCCTACTTTCAACCCAACGACCATCGTAGAAGTCAAGGCCTTAATAGACAAACTCAACATCCACAAGTCCCCAGGTCCTGATAGGATTTTTCCGTTCATTCTCAAAGTATCGAAAGAAGTCATCGCCCCCTCGCTGACCGAAATATTTAATGCCTCCCTGTCACCCGGAATAGTTCCGAACCACTTCAAAACTGCAAATATAACCCCGATCCTGAAATCTACCTCTGCTCTCCGGGATAGCCCCGCCAACCATCGGCCCATATTGCTCACTTCTATCCTAGCGAAACTGCTTGAGCAGATTGTGGCTTCCCGTCTTGGTGATTTTTGCGATGGTGAATGCCCATTTGATGAAGACCAGTTTGGCTTCAAAAAACATTGTCCACCGTGCAGCTGCTAACGAAAGTCACGAATGACTGGCTCCATGCCCGTGATGGAGGCCTTTCCACAGTTCTACCCTGCATAGATCTACGGAAAGCGCTTGACACAATCCACCACCAAATACTCCTCGAGTCCCTCTCCAGCGCAGGAATTCGTGGAATACCGCTGCACTGGTTTACGTCGTATCTGTCGGAAAGGACACAGCGGGTTGTAACCCAACGTGGATGCTCCAGTACCTTGGTCGTCTCAAGTGGAGTTCCTCAGGGCACTGTCCCGGGGCCTGTGCTGTTCAATTTGTATGTCAGTGAGCTCCCCAAGACCGCAGAAGCGCATAGTTGTCATCTCCCCATGTTCACCGATGACATGACTCTGTACACATCCCACAAATCCCTTCACCTTGCTGCACAAACACTTAACTTGGCGCTCTCGTCACTCTCTGCTGCTCTAACGGACCTTGGTCTAACGGTTAATGTAGACAAGTCTGTTGTCTTGTTCCTCTCCCCATCCCCAGCCCCAATCCCGCCTCCACTAATCTCCATAAATCATGTCCCTCTGACCGTTGTTGACTCAACCAGAATCCTAGGCGTTACCATAGACTGCCGCTTGACCTGGACACCCCATGTTGATGGCATTGTGCGCAAGGTGCCAAAGAAGATAGGCGCTCTCCGGCGCTCTTTCAGATGTTTGTCAATACCCGCTCGCCGTTCCTTCATTCTTGCTGTCATTCTCCCGGATCTTTTGTATTGCTCCCCTTCTTTCCTCACAAAGTTGTCTGCTCAGGATAGGAACAGATTACAATCACTGTTTCGGCGTGCTGTTCGCGCAGCATGTGGCGCTGACTACCTGGATGACCCTGGCACATTATTATGCAGGTTATCGCTGTTTTCTTTTGATCAATATGTGCTAATGTCCTTTGCTAGATTTCTACAGCGCAATTTTGTCTCTCACCCTCTACCTTCGCTCTCCTCCCTCTTCCCTAAGCCTCGTGCTGCCCGTTGTACGAGGAGCCAAACCACCCCATCCATTGCAGTGAACAGATTTCGTACTTCTGATGGATAATGCACTACCCTCTGAACTCCGCAGTTCTTCACACACTCAGCATTTCATGCAGAAATTCAACAACCTTTTGAAGGACCCAATGCAGGTCGACCGCTTTCTTAACTTCCTTTTTTGGCCGCGGTACCAATGTGTAGTGAACGTTGTATATCCTTATTGACTTATTTTTCCTTGGTGCAAGTCACACTCTATGACTGTATGTTCTTTATTATCTTTACCATTGCTGGGTCTTCACATTGGCTATAGCCTCATCTTTTAACTTTTCTTCTTCCTTTTTGCCTCATCGGCGCTCTTTGAATTTGTGTGTCAACACTGTTGAGTTGTTCGATGTTAAATAAATACTCCGACTACCATCGTCCAGCTAAGGAGCTCAGGGAGCTGGCGGTGGTTGAAAGCCGGATCTAAACCAGTTGTGTTTTAGTGTAAAACTCTCGCCACCCTTATGAGACATATTTTCCACACCTGTGTGTTATTATCTTCCTATGATAGGCTGCGTTTACATGAGAATTTTCAACCCGGGTCGAGTTCAGCCCGGGTTGAAAGTCTGTACGATAGACAAAATACTGTAAACTGCCTAATATTCGCGACGGATTAATGTTCGTTAACGCACTCTCCACATACAGGCATGCACCCGGCTCAGAACACATTGTTTTCTGGTTAGCATATCAGGGACATTGGGCGGAGCAGCTGGCGTGCATGAGAAAGACAGGTCGGCCTGCTCTGCGCAGGAGCTGTGACCCGGTGCACACATAGTGTGTGTGAGAGAGAGAGACAGACAGGTCGGCCTGCTCTGCGCAGGAGCTGTGACCTGGAGCACACAGAGTGTGAACGAGAGACGGTCGGCCTGCCGTGGGCAGGAGCTGCGACCGGTAGTGATTGAAATGAGCCAGCTGCGGAGATAGACTGCCCTCACCCGATATAAGTATATTGACAAGAGTTGTACTGACACTGTGATTGAGGAAATTATGGTGACAGTGACGGAGAGACAGGGATCCCCAGTCGAATGGGGTTGGGAGGGAAGGCGAAATTGACAACTGACGGACAAACCAGTGAACAGTCAAGTCGTCGGAAACCAAAAGTGACAAAGGAGTCTCTCTTTTCTCTTTCTCTCTCTCTAAAGCAAGATTTGGAAAGCACGCGTGGGAGAGTGGCGCGCGCTGCGCATGCGCATGTATAGCAATGACATCATAATCAGATGCATCATCATCAGACTAAGTATGAGTGGTAGATGTTCCACGTTCGTTAACAGGGCTTAGCGCACACGCTAAACCACCACTATTTTCGCGAGAAGAGCGTAACACGAATATTAACCATCGCGACATCTAATTTCAACAATGGGAGTATGTAAATGGCCCCAGTGCTTCGCGAACTTTTGCCATCGCAAACTCGCTGGTCTTAAGAAATCGCGAAAATTTAGTGACGCGAATATTGGGCGGTTTACAGTAGGTGAGTGTTTACATGAAGACAGTTGACCCGGGGCAAATACTGATATGCCGCCAAAAAGTCCACTTCTAGAGTCCTGTATGGTCACGTGAATACTTTCGCGCAAAATTTGCATTTGCAGTGCTATTCAAACCTGGCGTGAGATACACACAGAAGTATGTTAGTACGATTTCTCGCCCCGGGTTGAAATCAACCCGGGGCGAAATTTCAACCCGGGTCAAGCGCAATGCGTCATGTAAATGCGCCAGTCAATCTGTGTTCATGGCGGGTTGAAACTTGACCCGGGTCGAACTCAACCCGGGTTGAAACGCCTCATGTAACACAGCCATACATACCCTGGTTTCTCATCATTGTGTTGCTTTTGCCCGTAAAAGAGGCCGTTGAGCATTCAACATCCCATAGCACTGGGTGGACTTACCAATACGTGTACTCCCCCCTACTAACAACCAAAGGCGAAGTCAGATCAGGTTCCCGTACATGGTCTGAAGCAACCAAGCACACAGATCAGAACCCACACTACTAAACACCCCGGAATGTAACACTCACCTGAGCAAGGGTTTCCTGTGGCCCATCCTCTGCAGTCCAGCCTGTACATGTAGAAGTACACAACAAGGTCAGCAGCAGCAGTAACAACAGTAACAACAGTAACAGCAGCAACAGCAGCAGCAGCAGCAGCAACAGCAGCAGCAACAGCAGCAACAGCAGCAACAGCAACAGCAGCACTGTCAAACACGGTGTTGAAGATGCGTGCATGAAGATGATTGTGTAGCTCCTACAGCGCATGTAGAATTTCTCACTTGGGACTCGCGAGCAGTTACAAGCACATGGTCAGGCACTCGGAAATAAACCTGATTTCCCAGTGAAACGAACACTCAAATACAGTTCACCACACTCATCTCGGAGCTCAATGTGACTCCTGCAAGGTCTCTACTACAGAATATCTTTCACAATTCTTGCTACTGATGGAACTGATACACCATAGCAGTTACCGCGCCAACAGTGTGATATCAGCTCCCAAGTAATTTTGCTGAAGAACTGCATGTCATAGGATAAGGGAGAAAAATAACGATTAGACAACACTGCCTTGCAGTTCGACAGCGCTGCTGCATTTGATTTCTTCCGAACCAAACTGTTACCAGCACCAGCACGGGTACAGAGCGTTACCATGCTCATCCAGTAAGTACACGCATGTTTACTCACCACTTTCAGCAGATTGCAGTGCCAGTAATGCTAACTCCTTCAAATTCAGTGGCTCCTTCGTAACAGCAACAGCAGTGACAGCAACAACGACAAGAACAAGAAAAAAGATCTCTTAGGGACCATCGCAAAAGTTCGCAGAAGCCCCCGAAACGAAGACCGTGAGTTTCGGGCCTGACCCCCCTCCCTCCCCCCCTCAAACGAAACGACAGTCACAATATGGGCTTCATTATTTCACTTGGATGCTGCACACATAATAATTATTATAATAACTACACAGCAGGGGTTCATAAACCCTATGAACCCCTGCTAGTACTAGTACTAGCAGTAGCAAGAGTCCATAATTCATAAACCACGCGTTTTTTGGACTCTTGGTACTAGACTACACACAGTGTACAGGCAGCCAGCTACGCGACACGCGCAGTTGCATGAATGGACTACGCGTCCTGACAAGCGATCTACGCCGGCTGTGATGGCATGCTAATCTATATCAGCTCCTACATGTCGTCAATACTTTTTTGAATTGAAGCCCGGTTTGCGATTTTCGACACGACTCCCTCCCCCCCCCCCAAACGTATGCTCTTCGTTTCAGGGGCTTCTGCGAACTTTTGCGATGGTCCCTTATTGGCGATGGTGCCATCGTGAGAATAAAGAATTCAAAAGAACAACAGCAGCAGCAGCAGCAGCAGCAGCAAAAAGACATTGAAAAGGTCCACCTCGCCACGACGTACAAATAATATCTTGGCAAATGAAGTAATGTTACACCTCTTTGGACCAAAACACAAGTACCAAGAGGTGATTACAGGTACCCGTCAGTTCATCAAATCTCACTTCTTTTTCTTCAAACACCAACGTTATAACCAATCTCTACTTGCATTGGCAATATTGTTGCGGAACCGCGCCATGTTCTACAAGGAGAGGAAAAAAAGCTATAAAAAACCCCATCTCTCAACGGACGCAGAGGAGGGTAGGTCCTTAGCGGCGTTGAAGAGTCTCTTCATCACACCCCGTGTTCATGATGGGGTCGGGAACACTCCAAATATCTAGAAAATGGTTGAGTATCCCGTGGCCATCGGGTGAGGACGTGCTGACGTGTCTGGGCGTCTTAACCTTTTGAGCATGCGTGACGTTCTGACACGTCATGACCACTGCCACTGAGTCAGTACGGAACTACATCGATTCCGCGTTTCTTCCGTGGCATCGAGCTGTACCGCTGCACAGAGGACTCGTAGGATGTACGAGTACAGTAAAAAAATGCGAGTCGCTCCGTAAGTTTGAACTGGAGTTACATGCGCGTGCATACATTTCAAAATACCAATTTCGCGTAATACTACCTTTCTGAAAACGGTCATAACTTTTGTAACCTTTGTTGTATTTCCAAAACAAAAACAGTTCTGTGCTCAGGATACATGAAAGAATCGTTTGAAATCAAGTTTGCTCACATAGAGTGAATTAAATTTTTTTACTGCATGGCAGAGGTTTTTCAATGGGCCCGGGCTCAAAAGGTTAAAGGGGAATTTAACCCAAAAATCAAATGTTCAACAGTTGTAGTCTTCGGGGTGCCGAGACAAATGGTCCTGGTCGGAGGAAGCTGAGACGCTCCCATCCTCCTTTATTCCCAATCAAACTCGCGCACTTCCACCGAAACTGGGTGACTGCGCCCTACTAGATGGGGATTTGTATGCAAAATGTCAGTAAAAGCGCCATTTCGTTCTTATAAAAGCACGGATGACCGCAATTGGCCCATAACGTTATGTTGTAGTCTTTTGGACGCTGATTTGACTGGTTGTGGTCCGAGAAGGCTGCGATGCAGCGTTTGGCCCTTATTCCCAATCCAACATGGTTGAATAAGCGGTCACGTGCTCGTGAGTACACCAGTCACCGTGCCTGCAGGGTACAACTTACAGCCTGTTCGGGCGCTTTCCTGTCACTCGAGTTGAACCTTGGTGTGAAAGTTGTAGCCTGCAGGCACGGTGACCAGGTGACGGTGTACGCATGAGCATGTGCCCGCCTATTCAACCATGTTCGATTGGGAATAAGGGCCGAACGCTGCAATCTACTGCTTTTATCCCCATCTGATCAAGAGTTCATAACCCCCAAGAGTGTGCAACTCCTGATCGGTCCGTGTATGGAAACCCGCTCGGCGGAATTCCTTCATTGCGTCATTTTTGGTGCAGTATATGAGTCACGCCGATGAATTCTTCTAAAATTTACAGTCAAACCAGGATGCTTCCCCAGGGTAAACTGCCTAAACAGCGATTCTAGTCTAGTCTGAGTCTGAGCCTCAAGAAGCAAAAGTGAAACAAAGCACACGATCCTAAAGGCAAAACTGTTTATTTTTTCGATGCAATGGTGACTCTTCATCGCCTTCTTCTTTCACCAGTGCAGTCAGTCTCTTCAAGAACAATTTCTTCCCCAGGCCATCGGTATATTACCGGCGCTTTCCTCGAAGATGATTTCAAATGGTTGAGGAACTTGAGAAAATACGTCGAAGGAGCATTTTTCGGCTGAGTTGCACAGCTATCAGAATGATTGTCCTCGACGGCAATGCACTATTTTTACAGCGTCCTCACTTCTTCCTGTCGTGATGTCCATGGATTCTTGGAGAAAGAGTTTGTTTTTGAGAAAGTACGACTTGCACGTCCCAAAATGTCTTCAAAAAAAGCTTCGAAAACTCGAGGCTACAGCCTTGAGTTAGGAGCGGTTCAGGGTATAGTTTCCAGAAATCACAAAGAACCCAAATTTACCTCGGATGACAAGCTGCGCATGACGTAATGTAGGAATTTCGCCGAGCGCTGGGTATATGCCCGTTGCACACTCTTGGGGGTTATGAACTCTTGATCTGATATATCTCTTATGACATCATTGATTGATGCTTATTGCTGGGAAACCTATTCACTTGATCACGTGATCCAGAACTTGCACACGTTTGACTGCGATCTTACATCTTACGGCATGTACCTGTTCCAGAACCGGCTTTATAGACACTACTCACAGATCATGACACCCCCCCCCCCCCCCCACACGCACACACACACACACACACACACACACCGCAGCAGCAGGGCATAGGCTGCACAATGCCTTACCTCCAACATTAGCGCACCAAAGTTGGCAAAGTCATGCAGGAACAGCTGGTAAAATAGCTCTTGGCTGCACAGTAGACAGACACACAGACATCCAGACATACATGCCCAGATACAGACCTGCTCAATGAACAGACATACATGCTCATGTAGATGTACAGTGCAACTGCGTTGCTCAATGAAATCCGATTGAGTGAGTCAAGCACGCGCCAGGCGCTGCACAGTCCTAGACCTGTGAACGCTAGGCTGTGAAATGGTGCAGGGTGCAAGATTGACTCACGCGATCGGATGTCATTGAGCAGCACTGTACATGCACATGTACACAGTCATACACAGGCATACACAACACTACAAGGGGAGTG
The DNA here is from genome assembly GCF_964019385.1 of Sycon ciliatum. Lineage (NCBI taxonomy): Eukaryota > Metazoa > Porifera > Calcarea > Leucosolenida > Sycettidae > Sycon > Sycon ciliatum. The sequence goes on from NC_088647.1 coordinate 10,117,209, forward strand.
ACCATGGCGACTGGATCAGTCCACAGGGACACACAATATGACTACACACCACGTCTGCCATACTACAGTACTGCCAGGTGCCGAAGAACCGACGGGGGGGGGGGGGGGGGGGGGGGGGGGGGGGGGCTCCTAGCCTACACGTAGGTCATTCTTACTTTCCTGTACTACAGTCTACGCACAGTTGAGTCACCGTGTATACATTGGTATGCTGTGCTTGGTGAAATTCCAGCCTGGTCGTTCTTCGGCACCAGACTGTACTGTAGTCTGCTTCAGAAACAACAGGCACGCAGTCAACCACATCACTAGTCCATACTTGTACAAATAATTATGAACCTAGCACAAAAGCAAGCATCCTGGCTGCCACAGTCAAAAGAAGGAAATTAGTAGAGCACAGCTTTGATCAGTGCCACCCCAAGGCCACTGTACAGGAATCTATCGACAACACACACGAAGGAAGCTATACGCAAAAGCATTATGCGTGCATACTTTGGATGCCCCCCCCCCCCCCCCCAACACACCCACACGCATACATACATACATACATACATACATGTACTTGTTACTTGTACTTGTTGCTCACTGCCAAAACTGGTCACGTGGGTCTCCCCGGGAGAGGGGAGAGAGACTGTACATACATGCATACATGCATACATGCATACATGCATACACATACTCGGAGAGAGTTGTGGTTGCTCGTGACAGTGCTCAATACACCTAGGTGCAGAGCCTAGTACACACACACTTGAAAGAACATGTACGCATGCACAAACAAAATAATACAGTTAGCAATGTGCAATTTTATGTCCTGAATCTGTAATTCACACGCTAAGACTGACCCACCTGAGACGATACGTGTTGATCATGTACAACTTAGTCTGGACACGGAAGATAATAGCGTATACACATGCAAGCACACACATGCGTTCACACACACACACACACACACACACAAACACACACACACACACACACACAAATACACACACAGTGAGTGCGTTCGCTTATGCCCCCGAATTGATTCATGAATCCATTCATGAATCGCCCCTGGCTATTCACATCACACCTTGTGAATAGGGTGAAAGGATTCCGAACCGATTCCAGGGCTCGTGACATGAAATCGAACGACGAGATTCCATTCATGAATCGATTCATGGCAGTAATCGGAGTACTTGTACTTGAGAAAAAAAACTGGTCACGTGGGTCTCCCTCGGGAGAGGGGAGAGAGACTCAAAAGGAATCTTGCAAAGATGACTCGATTGGTTATGGAACCGGCCAACGGCTGACACCTTCTGAAATCCCCAAACTATGGGTGGACTTGAAAATGATCCCACTTATGGGCTCACCACACCTCAGTAAGTGGGTGAGGACAAGGTGCAGAAAAAGGATTGACGGCATCAGGGTATCCGTCCAGGGATCCAACTGCAGCTACTCCTGCCCCCAGTGAAGATAATACTCGCTACTAGTGTGGGTGGCTAAATCAGAGTGGATCTGATATAAGCTTCACTAGCACCATTGATTACACAAGAGTTAATCTAGCTAGAAGCAGTCCATGGTCAACAGGTATTGTATACTTCAAATAGACACACACACACTCACTCCCACTCATTAGAGTCATTACACATGGCATCATGCCACCATACCCGTCAACCACCCACCTGATACTGGAACAGGCTATGCGTTGGCTGTGCACATCCCACAAACTTGTGATTGCGCAGTATCTCCGTGATTCCTGCACGTGAACACCCAGCGAAAAACCCAATACCATAAACCTGAAATGTTCAGCCATTGGGAAACCTTAGCGTTTCTAGGAAATGAACCAGTTTTGCTAAGGTTTGACAATGTGAATTCTTTGTTTCTATGTCATGTACTTAAAAAGACTTCTTCAATCACTAAATAGAAACACCGCTAAATGACCCTCGGAACGAAGTCGGTAAAACAGTCATCCCCTGGACCCCAGTGTGTGCCAGTTTACAGTAAACTCTGGTCAGACTACGTGGTCTAACCATAGAAACAAGAAGTTCATGTTCAAGCCCGGAAGACCCGCATCTATCCTTGTCCAGCACTGTTCAAAACAGCTCCAATCAAGCCGCGCCAAGAGACAACACTTCTCATTGGCAACGAGTGGCCAGTGGTGGGTGGTGGATAGCAGGTCATGCGATCATTTTCTGATAATCAGAATGATGCACTCAGCCGGGGATGTGACCATAGACTAGCTCCAGTACATGTCGACATGTCATATTCGGGAAGCCACCAGCCGAATAACAGTATCAAGCAAGTACAATGATCTTGTGCACTGGAGAAAAGCCAGCCAGCCTGGGATTCTCCCAAATAACAAAAATCGAAGTGTACTGTACATTGAGAATAAGAAACATGCCAAACTCGATTGGTCAGCCTGCATTCTTTGACCTGTCAGAACACTATGACACACACACACACACACACACACACACACACACACACACACACACACACGTATTGCACAGCAAGACCACTAGTCTAGGACATGAAGGAGCCCAAGCACCGGTACATACCCGGATGTGAGACGCTCTTCACTTCCTCAATTAGAGTGTTGATGCTGGTTAAGCCCAAGTCACGGCGAGGTCGGCCTGTACGTCTAAACACACGCACGCACACACACACACACACACAAACACACGTAAAGAAGAACTGTCTCGGGTCTCTTCGCCTATTTGCCAGTAACTCTCTCTCTCTCTCTCTCTCTCTCTCTCTCTCTCTCTCTCTCTCTCTCTCTCTCTCTCTCTCTCTCTCTCTCTCTCTCTCTCTCTCTCTCTCTCTCTCTCTCTCTCAGTTCTTAGCACGGAGCAAGCTTTTGTCAGCGCAAGAGGAGTACTTGTGTGCGTGTGTGTGTGTGCGCACGCGTGTGTACTTCGAAGTACATGCTTATGCAATGTTACTTCTAACAAGAGGTCATTCCAGATCACAAGACCAGATATGTTGCCACTCGTCCCTAGGTCAGTGTGTCACGTGTTAGCCATCATAGCTTCACTACACGTAGTGTCCACACATCATGGATAAAGTTAGTTTCTACACAATTTAAAATAATGAATACGGGGTCACATGACAGTGAATGGTGTGATGCAAGTCTAAGTCAACAATCGAGGAAGCAGTACAGGTGCATGCCAGGAGCACAGAACAAAGCCATGGCTAGCCATGGCTATCCAGAGCTACTGTCAATAGCAAAACCTGCAAATTTCCTGAGCGCTGGCATCTTGGCAGCTCAGTGCGGGCGCTGGGGTTGTTGTGGCCAACGAAATCCGAGCCATGTGTCAAAAGAAGCGCCGCGTTTCGATTTCAATTACACTGGGTTATGTACATAATGCACATACAGTGCACATGTATGCTCATAGTGTTATACGAGGACAAGACAGCAGCTGTTACATGATCCCAGTGGCATGCTAGAAGAAACTCTCACCGCCTATTCCCGGTAACTTACTTGATTCTCTTCGATGACAGCTCAACACCAGGGGTTCTGGATGAACTGGGAACAAAAACACCAACACAAAACAACACAAGACCATTCTGTCTCTCAACTGCTTCATATACCGGTACTGCTGGCTGGCACTTCGAAGTACATTGAAAACCACCCCTTCATCACTCCGTGTAGTCTAGTGATACGCACCCTGAGAAATGGCATACTAGTGTCAACACACACACACCCACACCCACACCCACACCCACACCCACCCACCCACACCCACACACTTCATGTTATCCTAGTCATTACCTCGGTGTGCCCAGCGCTTGCGGATGACTGCGCTTCAAACTCTCTCCGGAAGTGTCCGCACTACAGAGGAACATGAACATAGGAAAATAACAACACACCACGGTTGCACACAACACACCACGGTTGCACACAGCGCAGACGCGTGCAATGAGCAACATGTCTGCTTTGTCGCAGGCAAGTACCAGCCCCAGAGCCCATGATGGCCGCAAATGTTGTCAAACCAGGAGCGCAGGGCTGAGCACTCCAGGGCAGTTTGCACAATTCAACATAGGTAGAACATCAGACATGTATCTATGTACCCACAGGCTATGCAGAGTGCTCAATGTCCAGTGGACATGCAGAGTGCTCAATGTCCAGTGGACATGCAGAGTGCTCAATGTCCAGTGGACATGCAGAGTGCTCAATGTCCAGTGGACATGCAGAGTGCTCAATGTCCAGTGGCCATGCAGAGTGCTCAATGTCCAGTGGCCATGCAGAGTGCTCAATGTCCAGTGGACATGCAGAGTGCTCAATGTCCACAGGCTATGCAGAGTGCTCAATGTCCACAGGCTATGCAGAGTGCTCAATGTCCAGTGGACAGAACTTGCAATAGAACAGTCACCCAGCAATGATGATGGCTCAACCAAGTCTCTTCTCTGCTGCTACTCGGAGTTTTGTGTCAAAAGACTCAAAACACATTCACCAGGCAGTAAAAAAACAACTACTTGAGCATTCATCTGGTAAATATACCCCAGAGGTTTGAGGCAAAGAGGTAATCGCCAGAGAAGGTGAAGGTGTAACATGGCAACAGCTCTGAAGGGCGAGGAATATGGGTGGACAGAGTGCTAGGTCAATCAGAGCCTGCAGTCACACTTCAGTGCAACATGTAGCAGTAGTGCAAGGGCTGTTTAGTTATGTTAACCTACTTTAATAATAGTTGGTATTTGGTGTTTACATCATGGAGAGGCATTAGGATATCATCTCGCTACTTTTATTTACACGAGAGATGTCTTGCGGCAGTGATGATGTGATAGTTCTCCGTCAGGGAGAGCTTGTGCCATTTGCTCGTTTTGCTATAGCCTGTAGGCTGCTCAACAAACCTCGACTGAGTTAACACTCTGTCACCCCTACTCCTTGCCCTTCAGTGCTGCTGTCATGTACACGTTGCTCCTTCACCTTCTCTAGCTGTTACTCATTTCTCTTCAGACCTCTGGGGTCACTTGACTGCCAATATACATGTTCACTCTCGATATTTTGTTCTGTTTTCACTTCAGCAGATATATCCATACATCCGGTTGCTCTATAGCAAATAAAGACACTGCCTTTACTCAGTTTACTGTAAGAAGACGCCCATGAAGTTTACTACCGGTACTGAGCAACATAAAAGCATGACAGTGTCAGTGCATATAGTATACACTGTATGACTAACACAGATGTGGCTCTGTTGGCTTGCGGAGTTGACACAGTGTGACGATCAGCTGCATTCCCGAGTGCGGTGTCATCCCCGCAGTCCATAGCCAGCTCCGCGCTAGCTCCCTCAGACACAGGCGGGTGCTGATCATCGGTAAGAGGTATTGTCGCGCTGTCATCACCCACAGTCGTCATCGCCGTGTTTGCAATCGCCGGCTGCAATCTCGTCTGAGCGACGGACTGGGCACTGCTGGCGGCTGGTGTGGTCGCAGGCTGGCTCTGTGGTCGCAAGAACGCATCCAGGGTTTGCTCGCGATTGTCTGTGCGTACCATCTGTCGTGCCTGAACTTTCGCTGCGCTGTTTGCTCCGCTTTCTGGAGAACACACATTCAAGAGCAAAGCAGGCTGTAAGCAGCGATGCTTGCATACAATTCCTGAAAGGAAGAAGACCCAGACCTTAAGCTGACATTTGTTGCCAAGAATTGTTCACTGAGGCGAAACTCCTGGATTAAAACCATGGTGGGTGCAGATACTAGTATGTGGCGCGAAGTGGCATAGCGCGTACAATTGAGGTTAAGTTGAGCAGCAGGAGACTAGTCTGAATCCCGCTTGTACTACGCGTTGCATCATTAAAATGATGCAGTCCAGGAGTTTCGCCATGGCAGCACCCTATTCGAGCTACACATACTCGGTTTCATGTATTCTTGATATCTATATTATCCAGCACTCTCTCAAGCGGCTGTGTGTAGGTAAAGTGAAATGGACCAAGCACCGCGGCCTACCTGTCTCGGTCATGGATGGAAGATTGCAAGGCAGACGGCTCTGAGAAGCAGAAACAGAAAGCCAGCCGGCTACGTAAGAAGAGGACCAAAACTGCTTCCAGACTCATCGCAAGATACAGGCGCATAGCTCGTGTGTAGTCAGTGCAGTCCGGTCAGCACACCAGCAAATAGCAAATGGCCGCCATACGCACTATATAGTCAACATGGGCGCAAAATGCCACCTATGAGGTTGCCGATGGTAAATAGTCACCACACCACAGATGTGCGAGCTATGCCTACTAGTACATGTACATGCACACGTGGACAAATGATAGACGGAGGAGGAAATTGGTGCAAAAACAGACAGAGCCTCTCCATCATCAGTGAAGAATAATAAAGATACATGTGCAACAAGGCGCGACAGCAAGCACAGGCCCACTTGTACACGTACCTGAACAAACATTGTACGCGATGTGTTAGCACCAACAAGTGTCTCCTCCAGCGTGGAGCGGATCTGCTCAAAGATAGCTTCCTCGTGCAGAAAGTGTACCTGAACAACAGGATAGTATGCATACGTACACAGCCACAGACCGCCGCACGCGTGCGCACACACACACACACACACACACACCTCAGACCTCAGACCTGCCCATCGCGGAAGCGATGATAGCAAACAGCTATGTTTAGACATAGCAACTAGTGCTGGGATTACACCATTCAACAGCTTGCAAGGCTGATGAATTGACCGCCACTAATTTTAGCCTGGTATCCACCACACAGCTGATTCAAGTGGCTTTTTTTCTGGCCAGTGAATCCCTATTTTTCATTTTTTTCATTTTTTCACACACACACACGCACACATACATACACACATTCTGCGGCATAAAACTTCGCTGCTGCATAACCAGGAACCACAGGACTGCCCTATTAAAATATGAATAAATAATAATAATAATGTGCAGGATAAGAGAACCAAAGCTAAACGAGTGAATAAATTGAAGGAAGTAACAAACAAACAAACAGAGTAACTCAATGCTAACCTCGTGCTTGGTTGGGTGCACATTCACATCAACATTACACGGTAGAATCTCCAAGCTTGTCAGGCAGAACACAAACATAAAAGAATAAAATGCAAACACACACACACACACACACACACACACACACACACACACACACACTCCAAAACTGAGTGCGCCTTCTTCAAGACGATGAAGGAATACGACCACACAAATTATTATCTCATCATTCGAAGGAAACGAAAGTAGAGTTCACATGCCTGCGTTACTACCAGCTATACAATTGGGGTGAGAAACACACCCAGCTTAGGAAGTTACATTTGTGCCGGGCCACCACCATGCCCAAGATTTCACGCAAAAAAACCGTCATTTACTTGGTACACAAAACAAGAATTCCCCCCGTTATGCCCAGCACAATCATGTTGTTAACGCCGCTTGTGCCCATCCTTCATGCATTTAGAATTCCCGCATGAGTCTCATTGCACTGAAATGAAGGTTACACCGAAGGGTGAAATAGAGTTCTCTAACACAGAACGCCATTTTCAAGCCAGTGATCGCAAAGAAATTACCTCATATACACGAACGGATGGGAATTTTTCGGCAAGTACGCCGAATATACATTCTCAATCATTCGCCGTATGCCAACACAGTCCACCAAACGATCTACACGCGAGTACACAATGGGAAAGAAAGGAGAGAATGCGCTAGCAGATCTACAATGAGCGCAGATACATTGCTAAGCAATCAACACACTGGAGTCTGTGACTGTAGTGTCGATACACAAGTACTTGGAACCTACTGTCGTGGACATGGAAATCCAGTCGCCGGTCAAGCGGCCCCAGGGCGCTGGCCATAACGCCGTGGGTACGCATGCGATCAACATGTGCACTGCAATATTCTGGACGCGCTGAGGGCACCGGCCGCCGTCATTCGACCGGATTTCCATGTCCACGACAGTAGCATCCACAACATGCTTTATGAGGGATACACCAAGAGCACACTATCTAGCAATGAAAACTCAACAAGAACTAGAAAAGACTAGGAGCCATCCATAATCATCGATGCGGTTTTTTTTCTCTTTCCAAACGACAATCTCTAATAACTCTCCTCACACCCCCTCACCCCGATAAACCTACGATTAATGAAGAGTAGGAAGACGAGCTTCTTCGTGCTGAAATTGGCATTGGTTGCAAGGCCAGCCATGCGCATACCACATCGATCATCAGCACACTTCATCTCCAAAAGCTCCCTAAGGACGGACACACGGACACACACATACACACACACATACGCACCCCCCCCCCCCACACACGCACGCACACACACATAAAAATCAATAGATACAACATACCCGTATTAGGTGTGAAAACGAATGTGCCGAAGGTTGGAGGACCTTTACTCAACCTCCGGACAGGAAGCAGTTTCGATTTTGCTAGGTTTTATCAACGACGCTCACAGTGACTGGCCACACCAGTCGCAATGAAGGCTACTGAGCAACAAATCCGCCCGAAGCATCAAAGTCAGAGTGCTCTTATTAGGGAGGTTCCGGAGTACGATTTTCCGTGCCAAAATCCGTAGAGGCGCTACGGATTTTTTATACGTCGTTTTCGAGCAGTGAAATGTTCCGGAGTACGGAACTTATGTGTTTGCCGTCATTGCCTAGGTTACGATCGCAAACAATGTCACATTCCCGCGCTATGCCTTTTTATTTGGAAATTTTGTACCGAAATCAAAACTTCCAGCGGAAAATCGATGTTTCTCGTACCAAATTTGTACGCGAAAAATCTTTCTGCACCCGATGACGCAAAATCTCCATACGAAACATGGTTCTTATGAAAGCCAGTCCACACGGATTCTCCGTGCCGAAAAATCGTATGGAGCATGCCTGGAACAAATCCGTAGCGCCCATACGGATTTTGACACGGAAAATCGTACCCCGGAACCTCTCTATCGTGAGAAATACAGCAGGTTAAAAAAATAAATTCACAGTTCTCGAGAGACTCAGTTAGACTCAGTTTGCCGTAGATAAACCCATAGGTATAGTGATACTGTATAGCAGGAAATTTTCGGACGGAATTTATTTTCGTACGATTTCGTACACGGCCTCTTTTGTACTAAAATTAATTCCGTACTAAAATTTGTTCCTGTGAAGTTATGTGCACTATACATGCGTACCGCATGCGAACACGTGCATTTAGCATGCAGCACTGTACGAAAATATAATCCGTACGAAAGGTCGAAATTCGGCTTTGTCCGAAAATATTTCCGTCCGAAAATGTCCTGCTATATAAGTAGATCAATGTCCTGCCCGGAACTGAACTGCAGCGTGCACACTGCACAGCCCATGCACATGTGTATAGAGTGTGCTGTAGTCACACTGTTTCCGCTGCTGCTGCACAGCACAGCACAGGTGATCTTTTCCGTTTATCAGTTGTCTGGAACAAGCTCCCTGAGAGTCTACGCAGGGAGCGATCTTCTGCTAAGTTTCGGTTTTTCCTAAAGGACCATTATTTAAAGTATAAATTCTCCACGACTGGAATTCCTGATTTTCATATCTAGTGCTCGTCATGTATTCTGTTTCTCCCTGGTGTGTTTTATCTGTAGTTTTCCTTGAGCAGTGTTTCTGCTAAGTATTTTCCCTAGCCTCTTTTCACTTCCCTTTCGTATCATCCACCCTTCCAGTAAACTCCCCCGATAAGTATCCATTTACTTTTGGAGAATCCTTCAAATAAAGTCTAAATGAAAAAATGATTAAAGGGGAAGTTAAGGCAAAAATCAAAATTTCACCAGTTGTAGTCTTCGGGGTGCTGAGTCGAATGGTCGTGGTCCGAGGAAGCTGAGACGCTCCCTTCCTACTTGAATCCCAATCGAACTCGCGCACTTCCACCGAAACTAGGTGACTGCGCCCTACGAGATGGGGATTTGTATGCAAAATGTCACTAAAAGCGCCATTTCGTTCTTATAAAAGCACGGATGACCGCGATTGGCCCATATGTTGTAGTTTTTTGGACGCTGAGTCGACTGGTTTTGGTCCGAAAAGGCTGCGATGGAGCGTTCCTCCTTTATTCCCAATCGAACATGGTTGAACAAGCGGTCACGTGCTCCTGCGTACACCAGTCACCTGGTCACCGTGCCTGCAGGGTACAACTTACTAGCTTGTTTGACCTTTTTTTGGGTGCAGTCCTGTCACTCGAGTTGAACTCGAGTTGAACCTTGGTGTGAAAGTTGTCGCCTGCTGGCGTGGTGACCAGGTGATTTGGGCACCCAGGAGCACGTGACCGCTTGTTCAACCACGTTCAATTGGGAATAAAGGAGGAACGCTGCATCGCAGCCTTTTCGGACCAAAACCAGTCGACTCAGCGTCCAAAAGACTACAACATATGAGCCAATCGCGGTCGTCCGTGCTTTTATAAGAACGAAATGGCGCTTTTAGTGACATTTTGCATACAAATCCCCATCTAGCAGGGCGCAGTCACCCAGTCTCGGTGGAAGTGCGCGAGTTCGATTGGGATTCAAGTAGGAAGGGAGCGTCTCAGCTTTCTCGGACCAAGACCATTCGACTCAGCATCCCGAAGACTACAACTGGTGAAATTTTGATTTTTGCCTTAACTTCCCCTTTAATAGTAGTCTTCTGTGTGCCAGGGCTGCCTACTGGGGATAAAAGAGTGCCCATAGACTCTTGTTTGTTTAGACAAGAATTCGTTTGAAGATAAGGCCAAGTAAAAAAATTGATTGTTTATTGTCCGTGTCCACCCCAATTTTTGGCCCGCCCGGCCTCAGTTTTTTTTAGTACACTGTTTGTGTACGAATCTAGGGGCGTACTTGACTTTTTCGGGTGGGCGCACGCGCTTTTCAAGCATGCGCTGCTCACTACAACACGCGTACATGCACTGCATGCTGTCTACATGTACGTAGATCTACAAGTAGTACTACTTCAAAGTAGGACGAAGTGTTGTCTAAAAATGTAGTCGTGTAGACTGTAGCAGATCTGCAGTTGTAGTACAATGTCATGTAGACATGACGTGTGTTGACGCGACTCAGGTCACAGAGTCGTAGGGGCCGCGCGAGGGAAAGACTTGCTCTGCTGTACTATCCGCAATAGGTACTGTTGGCGTGATTCATGTACGAGCGACTCGTACTCGTACGAAGTCTGTAGCCAAGCGTGCACGTCACCCGAACAAAAGTGAGTTGTCAGCCGTCAGATTTCTCTTGTAGTGCGTCAGAAGTTGGAAGTAGAGAGGTTAAGATGCACGTTATTTCTGATGTGACGCGAAAGTTCAGCTGGTGTTATTTGGCTTGTGCAGCGAAGAACAATGCGAGTGACCTGCAGCTCACGTCGAAATTTGGAGTTTTACGACAAATTTAACATGAAATTGCGCGTCACGTCAGAAATAATGTGCATCTTAACCTCTCTAGTGTGTTATCCGTTTTCCTTCGCATGCTCAAGATTGTCTTCCAAGATGCCTTTCATGATTATTCAGGTTCGAGCTGGTCTCACCGTTTTGAAGTCATGCTACGGCGTTGTCGTGTCCGAGGATTCGACTTTGGCTGACACACTTAGCGACTTTAGCGCAGGAAAGGTGGATGGTGAGTTGCCACTTCCTGACGAACTTCGTTCCACTCCCGTAACTTGTTCCGCTGGACGGAACGTCTTTGTGCGAAGGAGCGTTCTTTGCAGTTGCAGTTTCTGTGTCAAGTCAAAGTTGTTTTCTCTTCCTTCCGAGGTTTTCCCTTTTCTCCGTTAGTTGCTGAGATGAGCACCCGACGTGTCGCGACCCGCAGCATGGCTGCTTGAGCTCCTCCTGCTGCTGCAGCACCCCCTGCTCTCCCGACCCGCAGCATGGCTGCTTGAGCTCCTCCTGCTGCTGCAGGACCCCCTGCTCCCCCGGCAACGCCGACTCCGGCGCCTGGGGTTTCTCCTGGCCAAATGGCAACCCTCCAGGCATTGATCGCCACATCGGTCCAGGCTGCTGTTAGAGCCGTCGCCCCTGCAGCCTCGGGTCAGGCGGAGTCGACACACCGTCCGTCCCGCCCGGCTGCCCCTGCCAACACTCGGGTGCAGGTGGAGGAGTCGCCTCCCACAGGTACGGGTGTGTGTAGTAGTAGTAGTTCCACACGTGTGCCTACTAGTGCTAGCCCCCCTACCCCTGTGGCTGCGTTGACTGTCGTCGACGGGCTGTCTCCCCTTAGTGGTGTGACCATCCATAGCTTTCGTGTGCCTACTCCTAGTGTGAATATCTCTAGCAGTCTTGCATACAATGTGTGTAACCCTAGTGCTGTCAATGCCGGGTCCCGTAATGGGGTGACTGACCACGTGCCCCGCAGTACGTACGACAAGGTGCTGCGCGGGGAATATGTGGAGCTTGCGTTGTTCCTCACCCCCCCCCCCCCCCCCCCTCGCGGACGAGCCAGCCGCGAAGCGAGTCCGGGTGTCAGAGGACAGTGGCCAGCTAGTGCTCTCCCCATCCCTGCCATCCCGCCGCAAGCTGGAGAGCCTGCCCGTTTGGCTGGAGGCGTGGTCAGTGTATTGCGCACTGATCCTGCGACACCCAATCCGCAAGGGCGGTGTCGCTGATCACGTATCAGCTGTGTATCATCCAAGTGGCGAAACGATATAGGTGGTTGTCGGTGTGCCAATACGACGAGGAGTTCCGTCGGAAACTCGCCCACAGTCCTAGCATGCAGTGGGATGTGGTTGACCAGGACCTTTACACCCGCTGCTTCACAGGCCAGGCGCTCGCTCTCTGCCCGCTCTGCAAACGTCTCGGCCACACCGCCAACACTTGCACCTCCCGGGATCAGCGCAAGCCCGGCACGACCCAGCCAGCGTGCGAGCTGCACAAGGGCCGGTGTAATTTTCGGAACTGTAGTTATCGCCACGTTTGCAGCTCCTGACTCAATCATCAACTTCTTGGAGCAGAACGATCTTGGCTGCGATCGAGCGTCCGTGGAGTCATCTGGGACCAATTTCGTTGCCACCCTAGCGGATTGTCTGTGGTACCTGGATGGCAACCACCATACGTTGGCTGGACGTAGTTGCGATGTTCCAGAAGTGTTTACTCAGTTTTTTTGGTTTCAACCGTCCTGAGCTGAGACAGAAGAGAAAACGGGACCACACCAACCTGAATGGTGCAGAACTGGCAGCTCTGTCCTCGTCTCTCTTCTTCACATGCAGCAACTCATATACGAAGAAGGAACACTGGCGAGGACAGAAAGAATCGCTCCTTCAACTTTCAGAAAGTCTCTGCAAGTACAGCCGATATCTTGAGAAGCAGGTGCACACGACTCTCCAGAGCGATTTGAAGCGGTCACGCACTGCTCAGACTGATACGGATGAGCTGCGAGTCATTGAGCCCGTACTTGTGGTGAAGCCGACATCGGCGGCCAGGTACCGCAGTCTCCATGCTGCACTGACGCATGCTAGCATGTGGGAGCCAGTGGACCTGGAGGAGCATGCCCCAGTTGGTGACAGGAGAAGAAAATATGACATTGTGCAGAACAGTATCAGTGTGCTGAGTGTAGTGTTCGCAAAGAACAATCTTGATTGCAGGCAAGCGATTGAGATTCCGCATTTCTCAGCTGGCCACAATGAAATTTGCTATCACTGTGGCTCTGGTGAAAGCCTTTTGTTGTCGGACGGTAGCTATCCGCTCCGTAGCGTGTGCCAGGTGGCGAACGCAAAGCCAATGAAAAAGCGGTCACGAGCTGCCACAAAAAATAGGAAACCTTTCCGTCTTCCGATTCGTGCTCACAGTTCTGGCCATTGTCTTTTCATTTCCCTTGCTGCTTTCTTCGTCATCTTCTTTTGTTTTTCAGCATCCCCTCTGCTATGAATAGCTGATTTATGTACTGGATAAAGAATAGTCATGCTCCCTAACCAGAATCAATTGATAGAAACTCTGTTCTAGGTGCGCGCGCACGTGTGTGTGTATGCGTGTGTGTGTGTGTGTGCGTGTGTATGGGCGTGTGTGTGTGTGGGGGGGGGGGGGGGCATATACCTGTATGTACATGTATGCATGTACAGGGTGCGCTCGTGTGTATGTACCACTTGAACCACTCACGGCCGAATGACTTCAAAAAAAAGAGAAGAAAAAAGATACGTTTGGGGCTGCGAACACCCGCATGACAAACGTACGAGGTGAATAGCAATTTCTGGACATGAAAATAAAATAGAGGCCCACTGGCTGTGTGTTTTACATTTTTCATATCTTTTTGTATCTATTGTATGGCCTAATCCTTCATCTTTCCAAATATGTGACAATTGCTCATGCTGTGATCCCAGAGACTTTATAGCAGGATGTTTTCGACAGTCCAATTTTTTGGCCTAAACTTCAGTGTATGGAATTCTGGACATGAAAGTAAAATAGAGTCAATAGGCATCCTATACTGCACCATTTTTGTTATTTTTTCGATTGGTGGACTGCAGTTGGCCTCTTCACACTTCCAGCCAACAGGTCCAAGACTATACAGCGTCTAAAGTGGCGTGCACATGGGGAAGCCAACGATTCGTCCATTACTTCTTATTTTACTCAAAATTCTCATGCGACATAGTACCACAAAACTCGTTGAAATGCCTCCCAAGAAAAGGCTATCAACAAGGCACCGACACGAGGAGAAACTACAACAGCCCAGCTGTCAACTACAACAAGAAAAAACTTCATCAACCTGACTGACTTGACTCTACACGCGACAAAACATTATTTTACTCGAAATGTCCAGAAATGTACAATGTCCAGAAATAGCAATTCACCTCGTACATAAAAATATAAAATATAAAAAATAAAACCTCCCGCCCTCCCCGGTTTTCGAAAAATCGGACGATAAACAATCAATATTATCAAGAGTACATAACCCCCCAGAGTGTGCAACGCTGATCCAGCTCTGCATAGGGTCTTGGTCGAGCGGAATCGGATCTTCTGATGTCATGCGTACACTCCACACCTGCGCAAGGCCGGTCTCGAGGCAGGGCACCATTGTTTTTGATCCGAGAGTACCCGCGACTCCCCGGGTTCCCCTCAGATGTGTACGGTATTATGACGCAAAGATCCGATTCCGCTCGACCAAGACCCTATGCAGAGCTGGATCAGGCGTTGCACACTCTGGGGGGCTATGTACTCTTGATATTATTTTACATGGCCTAATAGACCTTCATTTTCACCCTAACAACACAGTCATAATGGCAACCCGCACACTACTGTGACACTAGTAAGCGAAGGCCCACCGACACTGCACACTCATGCACTACTACGGAAGAGGTGAAGAGATGTGTGGCGAGCAAGCAAGAGAGAAAAAGAGAGAGAGAGAGAGAGAGCGGTGGGGGGGGGGGGGGCAGAACTCACCTGGCAATATTCGCACCATACAACGTGCGGACGTTGTCCTGTCGGGTTGCAGAGGCAGCAGTACGGATATCTGCAATGCCTTCCCCATGCTACACATGCCCAAGACACACAGTCACACATGAAAACAACACTCCTTTACAGAGATTCACTTGAGGTGGCAAAACTCAACTTAGAGGAAATTTGAATGCATGCCTGCCTGCATGCTTGCCTTGTCTTGGTTCCTAGATTTCTATAAAAACTCCTTTCCGGTGGATGTAATAACTAATAAATTGTATGAGTTTAATATTTTTGGCGACTACGACCAAAATCCTGTGTGGAGGGCGAGAGTGAGCGACTACCGCAGTTCGTGCAACTAAATCACATTAAGTGACTCACTTGTCAAGTCGTTGCACACACTGGTCATAGTACTGTCAGGCGCTGCGAGTCTAGCAGTAGTTATCGTCAAGTACACAGAGTGGTGGGTGCAGCAGAGTCTTCCCACTCCAGCAAGCAGAGAGTATGGTACAGGATTGCATATGCCCAGCACTACTACAGGTACAAGCACACACGGCATGCTACAGTAGATCTGTGCATGAGCACATGGTGTTTGAGACCACATCATAACTTACCTTCTTGAGAGTGAAGCTAACGCCGGCATTGTGCACTGCATACCTACACACACACACACACACACACACGCACGCGCACACACACACACACACACACACACACACACACACACACACACACACACACGCACAAACAAAACAACACATGAGAATGCGAGAGTGCCAGCAAACGTATACACACATCCACCCTTGTGCGTGCACCCCCCCCCCCCCCCCCCCCCCCCACACACACACACACACCAACCCACCCACACACGCAAAGACCACTTCACATTCAGTACCCCTTGTGAGAGCCTATTCCAGTTGGCCAGTCTGAGCAACCTCCAGTAAACGTTCAACGTCATGAGTACTGCATTCACTTCAACTTACGCAGAGTTAGAGTAGCTATGACAACAGAGAAACGAAACCAAAAACCCGGCCCAAAGAGTACAAGCAACGTGACACCAATAGTCAGCAATGCAGGTAGCATGCAGACTATCTGCGTACCGTGTCATCACGTCCTGTATGCGCGAGTACTCCTCACTAGCACTCTTCAGCGCACGCTGCCGCGTTGGCATGTTGTAGAAGACATCCTCCACCTGACACAGAGCACCGCGGAACACACAGAGCACCCAGTCGCAATTAGGATGACACAACAAACAAGCACAGCGCTGAGTCACTTAAATACCATTCTGGCCTTAACAGTTGTGCCCCAGCCAGCGATCAGCAGTATCAGGTCAGCATTCACCCTATATTGCAGTGGTGGTAAATGAAATCCAACCCCATGATTACAGAAAAACAGCACTGACTGCACCGCCCTATTGTTCACAGTGCTTGGGTTGTGGAGGCCCGTAGCTGTTGTATCAATGTGGTTGGATTTCATTTGCCATCACTGTACTTACTGATAAGCGGTACAGTCAACTTTGCCTAATAACGACTGCGGATATAACGATTATTCGCGAATAACGACAGAATTCCCATGCCCAGAGCAAAGTCCCATCTAACTGTAATACATATAATGAGACTTCGGGTATGGACACTTTTCTGATGCCCCGCCGAGTGTCGTTATACGCAAAGTTGACTGTACAGCCTACGTATGAAAGATCTAGAATGCTCTACTCCAGACCTCCTGGTCAGGCCGCATTGCTGGACTTACTGTGATCTGTGTGCCTACATTACCAGCACATGGCTTGGGGTCAGCAGATGCACCCGGCTTGGGAGGTGTTAGCTTGCCATCACAATAAGATGCTCTGGAAATACAAACACGCACCACACAAACAAACACACACCATTTGATGCCCATTGCTGGAGGCGATGATAGCGATGCTACAGCAGAAGCCATAGCAACTTGTACTGGGATTGTACACACACACACACACACGCGCGCGCGCGCGCACACGCATACACATGCTCGCGCACACACACATACACATTCATCAAGAGGGGGATGATGCTGATAGTTCGACACACATCCCCACACCACATTCTAAATTCAGGCCGCGCGACGCATCTCGCTGTCATTTCCTTCTCGTATTAAGGTGTCCACAATCTGTGCATCCATAGGGTATCACAATAGATGATATGCCAAATAAGCGCTCGAAAAGTTGAGAGGGCATGCGATTGATGCGCCCAGGCTTAGCTTGTCAAGTGCACGGGATGTGCAAAGTACACGGATTTTAGGCTTGTTGCGCGCTTGCGCGATCAGGTGCTGCACGTGCATGAATGGAATGCATGCAGTTCCACCGTTACTAGTTTTACGCACTTCCTTCGGCGTTGAAACTAAAGCTGTAAATCTGGATAGAAGAAACAGCTTTGCTTGCTTTTAATATAGGGGCTGGAGTGATTTTTCGCTGTCTTGTTTTCGGATACCGACCAACCACGACCATTGCTGTGTTCCAGGATGTACTGGTGACCGGTGTTACTCCCCAGCCCCAGCAAATGGTATTCGTCTTTTCCATAAATTTCCATCATCCTGAACTGTGAAGGAAATGGACTGTTGCTATTCGACGGGAGGAAAGAGAAGGAGAGTAAAAGAAAGTGACACTACAGTGGTGTGATCTGACCTTTTCTTGCCAGAAGATTATGTAGATCTACAAGGGGAGAAAATCGCCAGAGCAAGACTGGTAAAACATTTTGTATCTGGAGTTTTCAATCTGGTCCGCCAAGACAACAGCGGCTGATGCTAACCGGCGTCGCTCTACCTCGTGTCGTGAGCTACTGCACGGGAGCAGCCTGAAGACATACGACTCATACCTAGTGCTATCCTAGGCATACTGTCCCTACGCTGGAGGAAGCATTCGACAGTATTCAATGCAATCTGGGTGACTGCAAGAATAATGTAGCAAAATTGAGCGAAATGACTAACAGTCGCATGTTTGGAGTTCTGCGGGTATCCCGATTCAAAGACAAGGCATCATATCAGTAACCTTGGACAACACAGTCATGCGACGTATCAAGCGGAGTCTCAAGATAACATTTGGCTACCCAGCAGCCACCATTTGTCACCGCCACAAAATATTCCCGTCGCCATCCGTTAAAACTTTATAGTAATTATTGTTTGCCATGCCATAGCGCCTCAGCCCCCTCTTTGCAGAGTTTACTTTGTTTTTAGGTCAAAATATTCACCCTACGCTGGCTACGGAAGCCTTGACCAGGCCTGCTGAGGGGATAGTACACCCTCACTTTAGCCCTACCTAATGCTTCTTCACGACATGGCTTCTCTTTGCAAAACATACAGGTACCTGGTCTCTGATATCAGCGATAGCTGGAGTTTTCTTCCATCGGGGTGCTGCTAGGCAGCCTCCTTCGTCATGCCGCAGAGGCTGCGTAGAAGGCTGTTATGTTATAACAACCTTCTACGTAACCTCTTTGCAATACGCCATTTCCCACTTACCTCGAGCACCCTGTAAAAAGGCGCATTGTCTGCAGGGATGGCCCTAGTAAAATGATAAATACAACAAAAATAGAACAACTCTATTTGTGCTGGCCTTGACGAATAGCGGAAGCACATGAGAAACTGGTTGCCTGGAGCAATGACGAAAGAAACGCTGATGTGATCTCACTCGGGTGAGGGATGAGGTAAAACCGCGAAGCAGTCAGGGTCTTGCTTCTCAGCCTATGCCATATGCCGCTGCCAATCTGCTGTTGGGTATGGCGCTCTATTGCTATTACCTCTGTTAGAAGCACCTTCTCTGTGATGTGGGATAGGGAAGGCGGGATTTCCCAGTACAAAGGCAAATCAATGTTGCCAGTGTCAGTATGCCCAGGTGGTTGATAAGGGTTTTCGCAACTACGTTCCTTGGCCCTTGTGCCCCATTGCTGTTGTTGCTAGGTTGCATATGCCAGGTATTGACCTTTCATCTCACAATAGTTGATGGTCAGCAGCAATGCAACAATGTGGTGGAAGGAGCATGCAATGCTGCAGTGCAACTGCAATATGCAGACATCACTTCGAGTACATGCTTTTCTTTTAGCACTGTAGCACACACTTAGCTCTCCTTCTTCTTTTGAGATGCCCAACACTTAGCCTTGACAAAGTATCTCTGCGGTCCAGAATTCTTTGGCTCTGGGAAGCAACACTCAACACTGTAAACGAATGGCGAGAAGAAGGACTCATCCCCGAATGGTTTCTGTGTCTGGCGTTAGGTACCTTTCTCGATTCTGAAGATGCTGGAGTACAGCACTAGCAGAAACAACACTTAGCAAATCCTCCGAGCGATGGCTCCAGGCCTCGGTGGGAAATTCTGCGTCTTTTTGTTGAGCAGCATCTATGATTTGATGGATTCAGCGGAGAAGCAGCTTCTTCTGTTCCCGATGCAGATGGTGTCAAGGTATTCGCTGCTGTAGCGACCAGTGAAGGAGGAACGGATTTTCAACGCCATTTCGCTGCTCGGAGCCGACTGCCATCATTGTCCCCCGTCCTAAGCTCTGGGGCGTTGGGAATAATAATATCTGTCGGTCTTACCTCTGCAACAAAATTTAATCATCTCGCTTTCCATCTACCGGTATCTCTCCCTCACGTACATGTACGTCTTCAGCTGAGCAAAAGTCCATCTAGCAATCGTTTCGCCGACAGGTGGGTTCGCAAAACGAGAAGCTATGGCTGGTGTACTATTTCTTGCTGCCATATCTGGGTATCAAAATGAAAAATTGAAAGCAAACTATGCACAAAGGTGTCAGAGTTCCTTTTCTTCATCCGAAAATTTTCTCCGACAGAATGCTAAAATGCAATAACAGTGGAACTGCATGCATTCCATTCATGCACGTGCAGCACCTGATCGCGTAAGCGCGCAACAAGCCTAAAATCCGTGTACTTTGCACATCCCGTGCACTTGACAAGCTAAGCCTGGGCGCATCAATCGCATGCCCTCTCAACTTTTCGAGCGCTTATTTGGCATATCATCTATTCCATAGAATCTGGCAATCGGTGGGTACGCAGACAAGGCAGGGTTTGGGGTTACGTTGGCTATATGGCGCAAATGCTAGCAAGACTAATAAAATATAAAATTAAAAACACCTCCACCTTCAATGACAAGAAAGCAAAGCACTCACTTGAAGGCACATTTCGAATCAGCAGTTCGTGTCACGATGGACAGATGAGCCACATGGCTGATACTGGCAAGAGCCTGTGTGACCACACAGCACACACATGTACAGGGACAGAAGCAGTGTGAGTAAACAGAACTGAACGAAAGAGAGAGGGAGAGGGAGAGGGAGAGGGAGAGGGAGAGAGAGAGGGAGAGAGAGAGAGAGAGAGAGAGAGAGAGAGAGAGAGAGAGAGAGAGAGAGAGAGAGAGAGAGAGAGAGAGAGAGAGAGAGAGAGAGCGTGAAAGCGAGAGAGATACAAATTTAGGAATAGACGACGTTTGGTGCACGGTGTTTTGACAATTTTGGCGTGGGCAACAAATCGCATACCTCTCCACGAAAGCCATACGTCTGGATACTGTTCAGGTCCTCGAACTTCTGGAGTTTGCTGGTGGTGAAGCGCTCACAGACAATACCCATGTCACCTTTCTGCAGAACACACAATCACACAAGATCAGAACAACCACTGAAGGTTCACATTAGACAATCCACCAGGACCATTCTCCCACCGTTTTTTGGGAAAGAGTGGCGACGCATACTGCAGCTTCATAAAGGGAAAATCGTCCGGAGAAGAACTTCTCTTTCCCAGGTACACTGCAGTCCTCCAACTCATTTCTAATAATAATAATAATAATGACAGTTCGCATTTCACTCATTGCATGAGGTCAACGCATCTGTTAACAATTTCGAGCCAAGCAGCTCTATCAGAAGCAGATTGCACAGCATCCAGAAGCGACAGATTAATGCATTGTAAGTCTTTCTTGACAACGTCGATCCATCTCAGACGTGGTCGTCCTCGGGGTCGTCGTATGTCTGTTGTGTTGATCGACATCAGGAGGGCTTGGAAAGAGGACGATTCTTCGCCTTCCCTCACTACATGGCCGACTCATTTCTATCATGCAGTTAATTATCATGTTTTGGCAAAGTAATAGTCCTCATCCGACCGTCAACGTAAGACAATTCCCGGTCCCTGATACGTACTGGGCCCCCTTCCGATCATAACTTATACAGGAAATAACATTGTAATACTGGACCACGACGGAATCATTCATGTTTGCCGGGTTCTGAGCAGCTCACTGTTCTCATTCTGGATTGGATCGTAAACTTAGCCAGACCACTGGCCATCGCCCGGTGACAATGGGTTTGCTTTGCTTGTCTGATGGAACCTGTGAGAGCCTGCCTTGACCGCTCACTGAATTGTGCTACTGTAGACCGCCTGATATTCGCGTCACTAAATTTCTGTGATCTCTCAGAACCAGCAAGTTTGCGATGGCAAATGTTCGCGGAGTACTGTGGGTCCACATCCAGTCATATACACCCACTGTTGAAGTTCGATTTCACGATGGTTAGTATTCGCGTTGTGCTCTTCTCGCAAAATTAGCAAACGTTGGTACACCACAAACATTAGGCAGTGTACAGTACCTTCACAGCATGACATGAACAAAGTGTTGCTAAGGCGATGCCAGATCATTCTGATATCAGCTATAAAGCCACTAGGGAAACACCCCAACCGCACACAAGTACTCTCACTCTCATAACAGCCACCTTCACTTCCTTTCCCCAGGAGACTCCCTTTGTTAGGCATCCATTTGCCTCTGGAGAATCCAGGGAATAATTTACTTTCAATCTTTTGCATAGCAATTCTGCTACACAAAATCAAACTTGAATAGCAATTCAAAAATGTTGGGTCCATTTTCTTCAACACTTGACAACCGTCCTCCTGGAGAGCTGATCAGAGTGCAAGCTCAGACCACAAGTACACTGTAACACCTTTTAAATGCAAACCTAGTCTGGTGCCAGGGTGCATAGCTAAGCACTTTCGAAGTTTCGTGCATCTATTTCATCCCTAGAGACACACCTGGCATGTACACTGTGCATCATAGGGTACAGTGAAACATCAATAAGCATCGCAGTTTTCTGCAACACATTTCTGAAGTTGCTTCGCACCTCAGAAGAATTGCGTAGCAAACTGCGATGCGACACCGGTTAAATTATTCCCTGGAATCCTTGAAAATATAATATCAATCAAAGTATGCCGCACCGATCGCTGGTGGCTGTGCAGCAATTACTGGACACACTTACGCGGATTCCGTGGCCATTATCTTGAATTTGCAGCAGCTTCAGGCCGCCCGACTTGACAGTGACCTGAATTGATGTTGACTTTGCATCCAGACTTCAAGAGTAGACAGCCGGAAGCCAGTGACAAAAACACAATTGGAATAAAATCAAACCAGGTACTCACCCTAGTGATAAACTATATTATAGTGATTCGGCCTGAACCTATTGTGAGACGTGATATCATAATCATTACGATTCATGACCAGAACAAAACAATTTGCTGCGAGAATGGTTTTATGCGGAGTGGTTTTGTGCAGCATTGATACAAGTTTCACATTCTGGTTTATGAACTCTTGGTCTTACATACAAAATGCATGTAGGTAAGTAATGAGTCTGAGGGAGATGCAAAAAAATTCACGGTTCACGTGAGACTCGGCTGGAGGCCGAGCTGTCCACATCCGTAGGAAGTTACAGGTCTGCTCTCGATATAACAACTCTCACTTGTACATAAACCTCGCTAGTAAGTAAAAAAATCAAATCCCGCGCCGAAACAGCATCACTTCCATACAAATTTTGTTCTACACAACATAATCCTACATAACATAAACCTCAACATGACACACGCTACGGCACGGTCCCCGACGTGCGCACTCTCGGTACAACATAAATCCACGTGCACGGTACGATCAAGCGGTAGCTGTTGCTTGGCAGTTTAGGCCAGTTTAGTCCTACATAACGTAAACCTCGGCATAACGCATCCTGTGGCGCGCGCGGTCCCCGGCCGACGTGCGCACTCTCGATATAACGTAGATTCAAGTGTGCGGTACGATCAAGCTGTAGCCGTAGCTAGCCAGTGTAGTCATATTGTGCATAAATTCTGCGGCATTGATGGTATCTGATGTCGATGGTGGTACAGTGTGCATATGTTTGCACGGTTAAACCCACCTTGTAATAGCCTTCATTTTGAGGTACATCTTGTATTTTTAAATACACACGGTTTTCTACATAACATAACTCTCGATATAACATAAATTTTGCGTGGTCCCAGAGATTACGTTATATGGAGAGTAGACCTGTACTAGGAACGCCACCGCCCTCTATGGATCTATGGGAGGTGTTAAGGGGGGGGGGGGGGGCTGAAGAAATTCTGGCTGCTATCACCATGACTCGAACCAGCTAGGGATTTTATAGCCTACAATTATTATAGGTTATGTCACATGATTTAAAAAATATTGCAGTAAAACAGGGAATAGGAGAACGTGATAATAAAGCTCACCAATTTTCTATCAGTTCTTTTAGAGCACTGGATGGCCGTTGTACCACCTGAGAAAACGCAGAAAACCAAAATAATGAGCAGAACTTGAAAACGCTGGCACTCCAGGGGGGGTTCTTGACAAAACACCAAGCTGAGCTGACCTCGCCGGCTGCGATGCGATTGACGACGGCTGGGTCAAGCCTCTGAATCGACGCCATAGAGTATGTGAAAGCAGGAAGTTTGGCAATATGCAGTAAGGCTTTTCACTGGAGGATTTACTCTGTTCGTGATGTGAAAATAAACGATCCCACAGCCAAACCACTCTCCCAGAAGTCAGACGTGTGTTGTATTGATCTTGCAGGTTTTTTTACGATTTGAGTTCCCGCGCTTTGCCAGGACCACGTGTACATATGCCGCAGCTAGCTGGGCATGCCATGGGGGTTTCCCCCAATGCCGAGCTTGTGGGGTCGGGTCCTAAAAAAAGAGGTCCATTTTTCGACTTCTGGCATTGGCAGTCCTGGCCCTGCTTGCACAACACTCAACATACTTCTTGGAGAATCACTGGATGACCACCATACTGTATGCATACAGGGAGCTGGGATTGCCAGGGGACAGGGGCCTAGCAGGGCTATGGAGTTGTCGCAAAGGCCTGTGCTGCCCCAAAATTTGGCCAAAAGTATGTGGTGTCGGCAATTCATGCATAATTATATTGTTCTAATTTGGGTGTCTCGGGGCAGCGCCGAAGATCGTCAATGTATACGTACCGTAATCTCCACACGCAAAGGCCTATAGAAAAGTGTACCAGTATGTCCTGGGAACGATGTAATGATGATTGGAATTCTCGCTATTGTAATTGTTGCTGGTGTTCATGCTCATACAGCCAGGCCTGGCTCAGAGTCAGAAACAGAAACACTGCTGCACGGTCAATGCACATTCATCCAACCTTTCACCAAAGCATCCAGTGATTGCGAAGAGGGTTTTTGATCCTGCTGCCACCAACCAGTGGATGTGTACACCTGTAGCAGGCTGGCCCCACCTAATGGAAATGTGCACTACAGTAGTGGGCTCAGTGACAGCATAGTGGTGATCTACATGCACATACTATACTGGCAGTACAAATACAATGTCATGTAAAAGTACATGTTCTCTTATTGGCCACAGGCCATCGTGAGAATAAAAGATTTCAAATGTACGTGTATAACTTTTAAAGAGATCCGTGTCAGACAAATCTGAACGAAAAGGAGAACAGAATAGAAAGGATAGGCCGAGCTAAGGAGAGCATACAGCCGCATGACAATATAAAAACTCTCCCCTGTACAAGTGCTCAAAGGAATAAAGCTGAATCCCAATATGATTAGTGCTACGTACATGTAGAATGCGAGGTCAAGCAAATGAGAATGTTAGATGATGATAAAAACTTAGAAAAGATTTGGTTCAACTTCAAGTGTTTCCATAAAATCGACCTAAAACATCAACAGAGACCGTTTACGAAAAATGATGCCAAAATGATATCCCAGATGTGTGCGCAGGTACAGTCCCCCCGGCACCAGCACATCAACCTACCTAAACAGAGTACAACGGAACAATGGAAAATAAACTAATTCTCAAGATCACAGTGCAAGTGTCTGTCACGTGTCTGACCTGTCTAAAAGTCTAGCGCATTAGCGGAAGAGGATGCCTGTGCACTCGGTGCTGGAGCTTCTGACAAAGCTTTCTTCACACGGCTCGACTTTCCTATGCCAAGGCGCGGCAGGCCTCGATTGAGCCCTTCCAATAGCACACACGCCTTGCAGAGCTCCTGACTGGAAATGTAGCCACACTGACGACACGTCCCCTGCGTTGGCATCTTCACTTCCTTGCGCACAGCCATGCACTCTCCAGAGTGAATCACATCAATGATTGACGTTGCCCTCACAGCCTCCAGGTCCTTAAGGAACGCCCGCGCATATCCACGGTAAGCATTCGGAGAATATATGCATTCTGTCGAGAAATAGTCCAGCTTCTTAAAGTATGCATACATCACAATTTCTTTTTCGTATGTGTACTTGAATGGCTTTAACCGTGGCAATGCTCCGTCTGTACCAGTGGAGATTGATGTGCACCGTGCTAAACGCGCAATATCTCCACGTAGCACGTTCATCAGTATTGTCTCTGCTATATCGTCTGCATTGTGTCCCGTCACGATCTTATCCACCTTCAGCATTAGCGCGCCCCGGTCCAGTGCCTGACGGCGGAACACACCGCAGAATGTGCAGTTGTTCTTCAAGCCAACTTCCTTGACAATGGCATCCATAGTCCAACCATACAACTCTTCATACGACACGATCTTCAGGGCCATCTCATACTGCTTTTCATTGCGCTTCACGGTCTCCAAGGAATCATCTCGATATCCCGTAATCCCCTCGTCTATTGATAGCAGCACCAACTTCAGTCCATAGTCGTGTCTTTCATTCAAGACCTTCAGCACGTATGCTAAGACCGTGGAATCTTTACCACCCGACGCACCGATTGCGACAACTTCTCCGCGGGAGAATATAGAATTATCCACGATCGTCCTGTGTACTTCATCCTCGAACGCACGAAAGAAGCACTCTTTGCACAAAAGGTGGCCAGTTTTCGGCCTCTTGAGTACAGCTTTCCCCTGGCAGAGTTGACACTGCTTGGGCATGGTTAGTCGCCAGAGAAATAACCTGTCGCGAAGCTCCACCAAATGAACTAGATACTACAAGCAACAAAGGGTACAGTCAGAGTTTGGATATTTAGATCTCCCTGCATAGAGCGAGTACTAGTTCTAGCCTGGTCCTCTCTTCAGTCTTGTCTTCTTCACGATCGATTTTGACCTTCGTTTGAAGTTTCTTCAGCCAAAAACATTTTCATTTCATCATGTTCCGCAATATCGTCACGATCACCATGACCACGCGTGGGAACGCAAGATCTGTCGTAATTTTTTTGGAAACACGAAAGATATGAACGACAAAGAATGAATGATTTTGAATGACTACAAAATCTTTTTACTGCACTCTGCACTGGTATATTTTCATGCTTGGTTTGATTCTTTGTCTTTTATCAGATTCTGTGTAAAGCTCTTTTCTTGTGACTGTACTGCTATCATCAGAGGTTTCAAAGGACGTTAGGAAGTAGATAGTTCACTAGATCATGGAGGACCGGGATCAGGAAGTAATCCAGCTTGAACGCGATGCTGAGAAGGTGACCACTCGTGAATCACTGGCAGTTTGTCTGCTTTGCATTACCCTTTCTCTGGTGACCGTCTATGTGGCTATTGGTGAGCTATGGGAGAGTACGTTCTACCCTGATGAAGGATCATATTTTACAACTATACTGATGGGAGTGTTGCCCCGCTGGGCAGTGGTGGGAAATTTACTAGTAGCCGCTGTCGCTCATCTCTCTTCGGCAGTTGTTGTACGTGCTGGATCTCCAGGGAGACTGGGATGTGATTGGTTGGCAATATCGCTCATCTTCAATGTAGTGGTGGTTGTTGTGTGGCTAGTTGCCCTAGTGGAATGTCAGCAGTGCATTGCATTCAATCTGCTGATCCTGCTGTTACCCAACACAGTGTCCTTCTTCATGGCATATGACTGTGTGAAAGATAAAACAACCATATCCTCATTACTTATGACATTGAGGCACTCTTCCGGCTCTCTCAAGTTAAAGAGGGTATGACCTGATGTGCCAGTAATCTCACTTGAAAATTTAACAATATGTGACTGGTCACAATGAACAGCCGTTGATCCTCTTTTAGATTGCCCAATAATTCTTGCCGTATAGCAGTAACCAACACCATTGGTTTCGTTTTGAGATTTCTGCATTTTAACTTGGCAATTTCTTTGATGCGTCTTTTGAATGAAGCTTAAAAATATGTATTTGTTTAGCACCGAGAGATTTGCTCAGGGAATCGTCAAAACGAGAGAGCTTGGAAGCTCAGGGCCTACGCTATGCTTTTTTGCCTTGATGAACTAGACGTTTTTTTAAGACATAACCTGGGATTCAAATCCGCACTATCGCCCTGCATGCATCCCCCGATACACTTCGCATACATACTAATTCTTCCAAGTAGTTGCTTCACGTTATGATCTTGCATTTGAAAGCCCTATTTGAATATGCATTGTGGCCAGCCGTCTTTGATGGTACGGTACGGGACAGGTACGGTCGAGGGTAATTATGACACCGTCTACCGCCTTGATGACCTAGGCAAAAAAAGCATAGGGATGTTATAATTTTTTCAATTCTCCTTTTTTTCAGGCATAACCTGGGATTCGAACCCGCACTATCGCCCTACATGCATTCCCCCTGGAATCCCCCATACACTTCGCATTCATACTCATTCTTCCAAGTTGTTTCACGTTATGATCTTGCGTTTGAAAGCCCTATTTGAATATTGCGGCCAGCCTTGTTTGATGGTACGGGACAGATACGGGATAGCGCCAGGCGTGACGTGACACAAACACACAAACAAATACCAAATTAAAGCTGTGTGGACCCTGGCTAGCGCCAGACGTTACTGAAGTAACATCTTCTGCATAGCTACGAGAATAATACGACTCACTGGCGCTGCTCAATGTGTATAAACATGAAACACATTTCCTGGTACCAGTACTCAAGGTGTGGTACGTTCGAATATTTTATTTGAGATACGTGGTTGCCTTTAATACTGTTGAATTTCACTTATTTGTGTTGCGTATGCAGGAAGTGTGAATTCAATAGCCTGTCACTTCAATCATCTGTCTGTGTGTGTGTGTGTGTGTGGTACATGCATCAGGGGCGTAGCCCTTTTCATTATGCTTTGGAAGGTCATGTGGCTCAACATAGTGTACAAAATTCAACCCATTCTCATTTTGCAGCCAAAGATACTGGCTCAGCCAGCTCCTTTTATTTATATTTTTGCGATAAATTGCACGAGAGGGAATTCAATGAGGCTGATTTAGCGGGCTATATTTATCATTATCCTTTGATCTTGAACTATCGGCTGCTTCTGACACACGTTTTGCTGGAGGCTCCGACATCTGGACTTGCAAACAAACATGTGCAAGTCCAGTCCACACGCGACACATGCATTGAATGAGCGTTGAACTTTGCGATACTTTTTATTCTGTTTTACAATTTGGGCGGAGATAGTAAGGCAAATTCTAGCTGCTTTGTTTGCGGTACGGCGCTACGCATCTGTGGAAAGTGAACGATGCAAGGCCTGCTTTAATTTGCCACAACTGTACATGCACGTACATCCTGACTCTTGAGCATGCAAGTCTGCCCGTTCTAGTCTGGGGCGACATGCACACTGTGTGAGAATGTCATCATTATTAAAGTATCACAAGAACAAACCACGCCCAGTCATAGGAAACCAAGAGTATAAACTGGGAAGATGTCGTCTGTATTTTGTGACAACAAATCTGAGTGTGACCAAGGCCCTTAGGGTACATGAAACCCAGAACATTCAGCATGACGTACTCCAGAAAATAATTGTACAGTACAAGAGATATTCCAGGTCCTGAAAATGAAGTTCAGACCAATGCATTGCACCACTAATTATGTATACTCCTTCAGATTTTCATGTGAACACAAGGTGGTTGGGTGCATGATATGCTCGCTTCGCCACGCGCTACAAAACCTCTCCAGAACATCACATCAAGAGTACATCATGCTGTCCTAGTTCGAGTCCTGGTGGTGACAGTCTTTTTCTTCAGGCTTTTCCCCTTTCGATTCCCTCAACTAGTGAATAACAGATTCTGTTATTCAGCAAATTTAGTCAATTAGTGACAGAGCTGAAGGACGGAGGTCGAGCGGGAGCGCTTGGACACAACTCACAGCTAGCAGGAATACATACCCCCCCCCCCCCCCCCCCCAGAGTGTGCAACTCCCGCATCATCGGAAGCATGCAGTGAAGCGCTGAAAGAATTTCAAGTTGAAATCATTAAGTTTATCTTACACGACTTCGTACAGGATCAAATTCCAACAAGAAGAAGAGGATGAAGAATGAAGAACGCGCCGTAACTCAAAGTTTCACGCACTACGCCACCATCAGACTACAGATCCTCTTTTTTTCCTTTTTTTCGTTGGAAGTAGTTCTGACCGTTGGCATTGAGCACTCTAGTGGACAGCCTGGAACATTTGTGTTTTACGGGATCAAAACTTAAATGGAAATTTGTCCACCACTGGTCCAGGATACGTTTGAGAATATGTGTACACCACGCAATGCACCACATGACGACGTCAACTTGAAATTCTGTCAAGGCAGCACTGAGAGGGGAGTTGCATGCTCTAGGGTTATTATACTCTTGCAGCGGCTAGTAATACAACATACAGTAAGATCGGGCGCCGAAGAACGGAAGGGCTTAAGGTGCAGTCTGGCATTGTTCTAAAATGTTCAGATTTTAGTCGCTTTGTTCTTATTCCGCGATCGTGGAGAGCGACATGCAATGCGATCACACCAGGTAGAAAGCCGTACATAACGTTAGGTTCTTAGATCTGCAAATCTAGCCTGGACTGTTCTTCAATTTGTGCCATTTTCCAGTCTAAGTGTTCTTCGGCAAAGTGTTTTACGGCGCCTGATCATACTGTATCCTGCAAAATAACTGATGGCATAGTAGAGTCAGACTGAAGCAGGATTCACAGAAGCATTTTATGCAATGTGACACGATCTGCGACGCCAAAATGCGATAACCAGTGAAACCAGAAGGTCCGAATGGCACGACACATCTTATATCGCACTGCGCAAGCTGAGCCGAGCTCAGCTTCTGCGATCAACCAGCTACGACAGTTGTGTGAGCTGTGCGATGGGTGCAATATGGGATTTCGAAGTTCCACGGCCATTGCATCACGCATTGCAAAAAAAGGCGTCTGTGAACCCTGTTTGAGTGTGTACATGAGGACATTCATCGGAGTAGAGTCAATAATATATTCGCACAAGTGTATTCAATGTGCATTCTACTCAACCAAAGTAGCAGCAGCAGCACAGCAGAAAGAAGGAATGCATGAAATACAGCGCGACTGAGAAAACCGACCAACACAATGGATTCAATGGAGAAAACGATATCATTTTTATACTACAACAAGAAACAACATCCTAATCGTATGGAATCGCGTTGCAATTACAATTATGTACAATTGCGATTTTTCAAAATATACAAGGGCTAGCTAGTTTCGTGCTTTCAATATTTTTGTTCAAGTCAAAATTACACACAAAGTGCCATTCTATCTGTAGTACAATTCGAGATTCATACCATCTCTGATCTCATAATCGTCCAGTGAGATATGGTCCTTGTACACATTGTACCACTTCTTCAGCACAATTTTCTCCCACCTGGTGCCAGTCTGCGCTGCAATGATCTTCTTCAGGTCACCAATTGTGTCGGAGGTATTGCATTTCACGCGCACCTTTTTCCCAAGACGGTCATTACATGTCAATTCTATCATAGGCATTTTGACTTGTCACACTCTACGCCAATACAACAGCGAAGGAAGTACCGAGTTTTCTTTCACCCAAGGCCTGAAAACTACTGAGTACTGCTACAAGAAGAATTTGCTGATGATGAATAAAACAATGTTCACTGACGAACTTCAGACACAGACTCAGTGCAGTCAGAGTATGACAGACTCAGTCAGAGTATGTTTGGGGAGAAAATGAAAATGAAAAGACAGCTTGAAAACTCACTGACTGTAAAAAGATGAACGGAATCGATCCCGCGGGAACGCAGTCGCAATCCTGCGGCGCCGCGCGGCGCCGTGCACGTGTGACGCGTGTGCGATGTGTGTCGTCATCACTTTCCCCGCCCCCCAAACAAGACTTAGTGTAAAATAATCGCAGACGATTCAGAGTTTTCAGAGTCAAGCGGAAACTTCAAATATTCAACAACTCAGGCCGAGATCGATCTCGATGAGCTGACTTTTGGACCTTCGGCGTTAATGGCGCTGTAACATCAAGCCATGGGCAAGAAGCTAGCACACAGAATCCGCGAAGCTAAAGAAAAGGCCCGTCCAGGTTAGCTAAGTAATATTCCCACGTGCAATGAAACTGACAACAACCTGCATATGCTATGCAATGTGTTTGTCGATGGTATGCATTATCATTCGCTCTCCGACTTCGTTCGTCCTTTACAAGCAGATCCATGTGTGTCAGTGTGCCTCGTTGTAGCTACATGTAGTCGATTAAAAAATTTAATGATGCTGGAACGTGCTTGCATGTTGCATTTGCATGTGATATTACTGTACCATTGCCCCAGTAGTGTATGTAGGGGAAGGGGGGGGGGGGGCATGGGGAAATAAACAGTTCACCCATTTTCCCATGTTTCACTATTGCCTTGTCACACAAAATGTCACGTACGGGCGCGCGCAGCAAGCACCCGGAACGATCAATTTGTGGCCGTGTATTCGTTGTGTGACCTGAAAAAACATAAAAATCGAAAAATGAGTAGGGTGGTGCGCTATCAGAGTGGGGGGGGGGGGGGGTGCCTGGGCCTGTACTGTAGAATAGATGGCCTGTAGAAACGACTGGGCATACGTTGTCCACTGCACATGGTGTGCGAGCTCCTAAGCGACCATATTGAACATGACTGATCAGCTAACCATTGATGCTGGAGTAAATATCGATGCCAAAACTGTCCGCACTCTCCATTCACTGTTGGCATGCGTGGAGCGTGGCTGCCATGTAAAAATTATCCAGGACAGGTGACGTGGAGCAGCCGTGATGATGCAGGCCGATTCGCTCCGCCAGGAGGTCCAGTATCTGTCCATCAATGCGGAGACAGGTTTCCCTGTTCTCATGGAATGCACGGAGCAGCTTGTCGGGCACACCAGCACAGACGAGAACAGCCTAATGTGTGGCTCAGGAGCATGGCCGTATGCCTTCTTCGGGTGGATGAAAAGCAAGAAAGCTTTACTGTCGTATTCCCGAGCCTTCTCACTGTTGTGGTGCACAGAGAAGATAGTGTTAGGACAGGGTCTAGACCGCCGAAGCCACGCTCGGAGCTAGGGGGAAGCCCGTCAGCCATCACACACAGCCGAGTTTGAACAATATGAGCAACGGCCTTGCGACCACGCCCAACAGAGCGATCATCTTGCAGTTATCTCAAAGTGATTACTAATCCGTTGATCCCCGAGGTCAAATTGATTACTAATCCGTTGATCCCCGAGCTCAAAGTGATTACTTATATGCAGGAAAGGAACAAGTACAGACTTTATGTAGTCTTGCAGGCTCTTGCAGGCTCCTTCTTCTTGCCACATTGTGGTGAGAGTAGCTAGGTGAGGGCACTGATAAAGGTGTTTCAACCAGCCTTGACCAGCTCCGGGATGATACCTGAGCTGCTGGCTGCTTTGTGTTTTTGAGCTGGAAACAGCCTTTTCCACTTCGGCTAGTTGGGAGGTCGTCCTTAGCCTCTCATACGTACACATAATTATAGTCTTCTACCTCTGTGGACCTTTGGAAAGCCCATCGCCAGGGGCGATGATAGCTGTTAGGCAAGACAGTCATTGGAATGATTCGTATGTCATACACACATGCACACACACACACACACACACACACACACACACACACACACACACACACACACACACACACACACATACACACATACACACACACCCACACACATACACACACACACACACATACACACACACACACACACACACACACACACACACACACACATACACACACACACACACACACATACACACACACACATACACACACACACACGGTTATCACCACCAGCATGTACTAGTGACTTGTAGTTGTCCCACTCTCCTGGCATAAGTCCTTGGACACAGGCCATCCAGACCTCTATTGGGACCTTTCTCACATGCGTGTTCTGTTCCTCTATTGGCAGAATTGAAGGGTGAGGAGGGCTGGTCACGTTATAATTTCTCACGGACGCTTCATCTATGGCCGCACAAGTACGTGGACAACGTAGAGCGTATTCACGAGAGAGACTTTGGTCCGGCACAGTTCATTGAGCGCTTTGAGCGTCCTGGACATCCTGTAATCATCTCCGGGATTGTGGATACCTGGCCGGCGAAGGAGAGATGGACAATACAGGTGAGTGACAGTATTCAGCGCATGCAGCAGATTTTCAGTAGCATGTCGGGGACGGTACTGCATTGCGACCAACTGTCGACTGATCATCGCTTGAGATTCCTGCTGATCTCAGTTGATTATACATGAAATCTTTTATCACCTTGGTTCTAACCTCTGGCCTCTGGTCTTAAATACTGCTCCTTCCTAAGGGTTGTTGTTGTTGTTGTTGTTGTTGTTGTTGTTGTTGTTGTTGTTGTTGTTGTTGTTGTTGTTGTTGTTGTTTCAGCGCTTAGGCAAGAAGTATCGCAACCAGAGGTTCAAGTGCGGAGAGGATGATGAGGGTTATAGCGTGCGAATGAAGATGAAGTACTACATGGAGTACATGGAGTCAAATAAAGATGACAGTCCGTTGTACATCTTTGACAGCACGTTCGGTGATGTAAGTCTACTCCGCAGCGATTTTGCCTGACCCTGTACTTGATCTCTAAAGTGCAATGTAAAGTATTGTCTCATTTCCGTATCAGATCACCCTGGATAGACTGGTCAATTTATCAGTATTCTAAATAATTGGCTTGTGATGAGGCAATTTACTAGTAATCTTTCTTCCATTTCCTCAGCTCCAGCATTTACATACTGCTCCTTCTCTGGTAGTGAACGTATCAGTCCTCTATTTTTTTCTCCCTGGTATGTGTTCATGGACACACAGAGTGCATAATGCATATCTATTCACACATGCACACACATCTCTCTTATTGGCTACGGCCATCGTGAGAATAAAGATAATAACATGCCTTCACATACATGTGTGTACCTGCGCTAGGTTTTCTATAACTGTAGCTGGGACCATCCACTGAGAAGGCAATTTCTTTGCTCGTTTTCTGGTTTGCTCTCTCAACACAGCATGCAAAGAAGAAACGTCTCCTCGGAGATTATCAATTACCAAAGTATTTTACAGAGGACTTGTTCCATCTAGCCGGAGAGAAGCGAAGACCACCATACAGGTATGGTCACTGCAGTTATATGTGTCTTTTCATCCTTGCAGCAGA
Organism: Sycon ciliatum; assembly: GCF_964019385.1. Taxonomy (NCBI): domain Eukaryota; kingdom Metazoa; phylum Porifera; class Calcarea; order Leucosolenida; family Sycettidae; genus Sycon; species Sycon ciliatum. The sequence goes on from NC_088647.1 coordinate 10,152,025, forward strand.
GTAACGTTATGTGCATACACATGAAAGAGAGATGGGGAAATTGTTTGAGTGCGAATCAAGTTCGCTTTTTGTCGATTTTTCAGGGCTTGTTTTCATTGTTGTGAGAGGTGACGACCAGGGACAGATCCAATGCAACATACCCTGAGTAAGTCAGAGAAAAGACTCGACACCAATGTAAGCCTGTTGACTGAGAACTTGGAAGAAGTAAATTAAGGAAACTCAATATACCGGGTATGTATGGGCCTCTTTTGAATTTCAGGGAGATGGTGTGCCCTTCCACTCTGGATCCACCACTACTAACAACAGCTCTGCACCTACACGGATATAGCCAGAATAATTAACTGTCTGTGTGTGTGGACTGCTTTCTGCAATAGGTGGGTTGTGATAGGTCCGAGTCGATCAGGCACTGGCATACATATTGATCCCCTAGGCACCAGTGCGTGGAATGCCTTGATTTCTGGACATAAGCGGTGAGTTGATCAAGTCAGAAGTGCTCGGTCCCTGAATGCACGATCATCGGGAAATGTTGGTATCATAATATGAATAGCTCAAGTTACAGGCGCCTGGTGGACTGAGTTCACTTTTCTTCTTCTGTTGTCATTGCACGGGATTGGATCATTGTTGCAACTTGGTTGAGGCTAGGCCAGCACTTCTACGATTTTATTGTGCGTAGCCCGTGACGGTCTGACGGTTAGCTGTGCATCCGACTGATGTGGCTGATATCGCTGTGAACGTGTCTCACCTTCCCTTGTGCATGCCTTGTTGTTAGTGGGCGTTGCCGGGCCTTATCCGTAAGCCTGTGGTTTCCGTGCTGTGGTCTGCAGATGGGCGATGTTCCCACCGCACACACCAAAGGAGAAAGTGCAAGTGCAGCGCACTGAGGGTGGATATCAGACCGACGAAGCCGTCATGTGGTTCCAGACGGTCTATCCGCGCACTCAGTCCGAGTCTTGGCCGGCAGATTGCAAACCAGTGAGTTTTGTTCTGGGCCGTAATGTGCTGGTGCATGTTTGTGGATGCATGTATTACATGTACATGTACCTACTTCACAATACAATCATGTACGCCATTCTTGAAGTAGATATTGCCTTTCCAAAAGAGGGCACACGGATTCTTGGCCATTACTAACTGATTCTGTGTATTGATGTCATGTTTTTTTTGTTTTTTTTTGTCAGATTGAGCTAATCCAAGGGCCCGGCGAGGTAGTCTATGTGCCCGGTGGCTGGTGGCACGTTGTCCTGAACCTGGACACCACGGTAGCTGTTACGCAGAACTTCTGCAGCACAACTAACTTCCCTGTTGTCTATCATAAGACCGTCAGGTAGGCATAAGGCCACACGTTTTTACTTCTATGTTTCTCGATGTAGTGGAATGCTGTTCACCCCGATACGTTGCGTTTTTCTGTCTTGTGTCATCGTGTTGTGTGCCATGTGAACTGCAAGCTATGTCAATACTTTTGATTACTCTAGTATCTTAGTCGTTCATGATGTGTGTGTGTGTGTGTGTGTGTGTGTGTGTGTGTGCCCTGCCACCTTTGTTGGTTCCAGGGTTCATATACTTTCTATTTGAAGTATACATACCTGTTAACCATGGACTGCTTCTGGCTAGATTAACTCTTGTGTAATCAATGGTGCTAGTGAAGCTAATATCAGATCCACTCTGATTTAGTCACCCACACTAGTAGCACGTATTACCTTCACTGGGGGCAGGGGTAACTGCAGTTGGATCCCAGGACGGATACCCTGATGCCGTCAATCCTTTTTCTGCACCTTGTCCTCACCCACTTACTGAGGTGTGGTGAGCCCATAAGTGGGATCATTTTCAAGTCCACCCAGAGTTTTGGGGATTTCAGGGGGTGTCGGCCGTTGGGCGGTTCAATAGCCAATTGAGTCATCTTTCCAAGATTCCTTTTGAGTCTCTCTCCCCTCTCCCGGGGAGACCCACGTGACCAGTTTTGGCAGTGTGCAACAAGTACAAGTACAAGTGTGTGTGTGTGTGTGTGTGTGTGCGCGCGCGCGCGTGTGTGTGTGTGTGTGCGCGCGCGCGCGTGTGTGTGTGTGTGTGTGTGTGTGTGTGCCTGTGCCACTGTGTGGTGGATACCAGGCTAAACTTAGTGGCGGTCAATTCATCAGCCTTGCAAGCTGTTGAATGGTGTAATCCCAGCACAAGTTACTATGTCTAACATAGCTGTTCGCTATCATCGCTTCCGCGATGGGCAGGTCTGAGGTCTGAGGTGCATGTGTGTCTGTCTTCTGCATCCTTTATGTAGAGGTCGGCCGAAGTTTGCCAAGAAGTGGCTTTCTCAGCTACAGGTATGTCCTGACCTATCAGGTCACATGTTCAAGCCGAAGATCATGCCTCGGTCCCAAGCTGTACTCGGTCGTTTTCAAGTACTGCACTGAGATGGACTTTTTGCACAATTTATGAATTTTCTTTTTCAGAAAAATTAGCCTGAAACTACTGGCGTAGCACAATATACAAAGCATGGATCATGATTATACACGTACTTGCAAGCGTGAGGGGCTGGGCAACGAATGCTTGTAAATTGCATTTTTCTGTTTCTGTCCCGGTAGGGATTTGTTCAACACCCCATGCTCTGTACGTTTTACTGTACTGCAGATTCATCGGCCTGACTTAGCCGCCATTGCAGGCGCCGTTGACCTCTCCCAGCCCTCTGGCCTCCCCTCATCCTCATCCAGTGGCTCATCATCATCCTCGTCATCTTCATCCTCATCAGACTCAGATAGCGAAGATAGTGGTGTAGGAAATCCAAGCACAGCCAAGGTCAAGCGGAAAAGGTATGAGATAGACCCCAAAGTAGAGGAACCATTTTGCACGTACTGTTCTGTGTCCTGTGCATTACCCGAAATCTGGTCAGGTACTGGCTGGCATGCCTTACTTGTTACTCGGCCTCCTATGTGGCCCTTGTGGCAGTGGAGGCTACACGGATATGAGCAATGTGTATACATGTATGTGCGTGGGTGTTTTAGGGTGGGTGGGTGGGGGGTCTAGGCTTGGTTGAATTTTATTTTAGTTGATTCCTGTTTTCAATTCAGGGCTGTGTTGTTGGGTACCGGTTTTTTTTCGCCGCATTTTGTCACTCTTTAGTGCTGGCGAGTTTGAGTGTTTTTTTTTGTAATCCCAAAGCTCTTGGAGAGAGGGTTGCTATGATCACCGACCGATCTTGACATCCTGTAGAGGTGCACAATACAGTCATGTGCATTCCTGTGCAATCAGATTCTTCATCTTTTTTCCCATGTTACCTATGAGGTTAGCGGGTGACACGGGTACCCCGCTGCCTGCAACTTACACAGCCCTAATCTTGATGATGTCTCTGAATTGATCACTGTTGCTGTCCAGGAAGCGTGCTTCGTCTGGTGACAGTAAGTCTGACAGTAGTGATGAAGATGATCACTGCTGTGCCTCGCCAAAACGCCGTGGCCGATGATCAATCACTGGTTTGTACTGCCTTTCCAAGACCGCATGATGGTCTTGTACGAAACGTTGTAGACATGTGCAAATCTCTGATTTATAGGTGCAGCTTTATCATGCACACCCTAGTACTGTTTGTTCTGCCTGTTGCCGAGAAGAATGTTTCTTGATCTTGCTGAAGTAGCTTTGCCTTATCTAGTCTCGCTCGCACGCGTTAACACCATTGCTTTAGTTTAGCCGCCATGTAGGCATGAAATACTGAGTGTGTGTGTGTGTGCGCGCGAATTTCATCACTTTCAGCTGCTAGTACTTATAGTATTTTATTGTTGATTTTTTGATTGGTTGTGAGTCTTGTGACCATCATCATCAATGTTATCGGTATGCATGTTGCCCAGCGTGTCTTGCCAGCACTGTACTCTCCGTATGTCTGTCACTCGCCACCCTGTGTCGAGACTCCCATCTTCTGCACGCAAAGAAAACGTACATCCGTGCACAGATTCGTATTATGTTTGACACCTTGACTGCTTTATCTCAAGAAGATCTCATCTTGTTTTGGCCCAGCATTGCTGCATCCGCTTATTCTCTCATTTGCGAATTGTATCTCTTCACCTACCCTCTAGTATTTTCTCTTGCCCAGCTCTGCTGCGCCGCTTTTTATTTTGCTTGTGCCTTGCCGTCAGGCTTTTCTTCCTGCTACCTGCTACTGCTGCTGCTGCTGTTCAAGTGTTGCTACTCGGACTAGCTAAGTCATGTTTCTCATGTCATTTATAGATACTTTGCTATTGCTGTACAATTGTCCTTCCCGGTTTCCGTTATTCCGAAGCTTTTCTATCTCTAACGGTGGATTCTACGTTCCTCTACCAGCTCAACCAGGCGTGCGGGACTGGTAGAAGTCGGTAGAAATAAATACATGTAGTTGGTAGAGGTACAGCCTTTCTCTGTATCCAAAGAAATGAAACTGCAAAGATGGACTCAGATCCCTGATCCTATCATACGTATTGGGGGGTTATACGCCATCCTGCGGATATCTGTCCCCGGGGAAAATTGCAATTCCGCGGCCGCGTTTTTTTCCGCGTTTTTTGCGATTTTTTAAAAGACCGCGTTTTCCGCGATTTTCCCGCGTTTTTTGAACTTTTTTGTTGCACTACACGTACACACAGTGCACTGTTCGGTCAGCAACGTCTCATCGTGGCGGCTTTTTACTCAAATATGACGAGTGCTTACACCAGAGACTTGTAACTGATTGATTTCACTACATACTCACTGAAAATTGCCGCACATCAATATTATTCACCGCATATTTACCGCATATTTACCGCAAATTCACCGCAAATTATGCCATATTATGCCGCGTTTTCCCCGCGTTTTTTTGCGATTTTTTCCGCAATTTTCCCCGGGGACAGGGATATGCACCGATGATCTACCGAAATGGGCTGATCCAGGAGCAAGCTTATTTACCCTTGGCAATTGGCAGGTCTGCATTCGAGCATATCCATTTACTGTACATGACATCTACTGCATGCAGAGAGCAGACAGTCAAGCCGTACTAACAATACACTACAGTAGTATTGAGTAATACCAATGTACTCTTGGTAATACTACATAACTGTACACATGTATGAGCAAGAGTCCACTCCATAATTCCCCTGGGGGATTGTGGTCCAATTCATGGACTCTTGGTATGAGCAAGAGTAGATAAACAGTGTATCTACTCTTGGTATGAGCAAGAGCAGATAAACTCTTGGTGTGAGTGACATGATAACGATCACAGTCATTAGACATGTTCACAGTGTAAGAAAATTAATTAATTACATTTTGAAAATTAATATTAAAATATTTCAAATAACTACGGCATTCATGACGTAAGGAATGTTACGAAATGGACAGATGAGGTCATGTACAAAAAAAGTAGTCATTGCCATTGGCAAAATTTTATGATGCAGATCAGCGAGAACAACATGCATGAACAGCGCGTGTGTTATTGTATTTTCCTAGATCCTCTTCACGTATTTTTCACCAGGGTGTTTTACGACGTGCGACTCCCTGTTTTTGACTAGTATTAAATTTTGTAGTTGTTCATTCCTAGATCCTGCAGTCATGTCGGACAGAATAGTAAAGAAGAAGAGGAAGAGACAGGAAGCTGCCCCTGCAGAAACAGAAGAGACCATAGATGCTGGTGAGCCTCTCCTTAAAAAATCGAAATGGTCTGACAAGCGGCGTGTCCTCGTGTTCTGTTCACGAGGAATAACACATCGCCCTCGTCATTTGATGAATGACATGCGAGTGCTACTGCCCCACAGTAAAGCGGACACCAAGCTAGACAGAAAGGATAATCTCTTCGTTGTCAATGAGGTTTGTGAGCTTCGCAATTGCAACTGGTGCCTGTTCCTGGAAATGAGGAAAAAGCGTAATTGTTTCCTTTGGCTAGCATCAACTCCTCACGGACCATCTGCCAAGTTTCTCGTTGAGAATATCCATACTATGGATGAAATGAAAATGACGGGAAATTGCCTGCGCGGTTCCAGACCAGTGCTCTCGTTTGACTCTGAGCTCGACAAAACGCCCCAATACAAGCTGCTGAAGCTCATGCTGGAGAGAATTTTCACCACTCCACAGAACCACCCTCGGAGCAAGCCATTTGTGGACCATGTGTTCAGCTTCAGCCTTGTGGACAACCGAATACATTTCAGGAATTTCCAGATCCTAGATGAAGGAGAGAATTTAGTCGAAGTTGGACCCAGATTCTGTCTGAATTTGATCAGAATCTTTGACGGCAGCTTCGGTGGAGCCACTCTATACGAAAACCCGCTGCGAGAAGTCTGACCAGTATGCAGCATCATCAACTTCCTCAATGAGGGTATGCTTCCATTGAACGCTGGTGTGTGTGCGTGCTTGCGTGTGTGTGCGCGGGTCCAGGCCAGTGCTATCGTTGTACTCTGAGCTCGACAAAACGCCCCGATACACGCTGCTGAAGCTCATGCTGGAGAGAATCTTCACCACGACACAAAACCACCCTCGGAGCAAACCATTTGCGGACCATGTGCTCAGCTTCAGCCTTCTACCTTGTGAACAGCCGAATATGTTTCAGGAATTTCCAGATCCTAGATGAAGGAGAGATTTTAGTCGAAGTTGGACCCAGATTCTGTCTGAATCTGATCAGAATCGTTGACGGCAGCTTCGGTGGAGCCACTCTATACGAAAACTCGCGAGAAGTCTGACCAGTATGCAGCATTATCAACTTTCCTCAATGAGGGTATGCTTCCATTGAACGCTGATGTTCATGTGTGAGTGTTTGTGTATGTGTGTGTGTGTGTGTGTGCGCGCATATGTGGTGGGGGTATGTGCCAGCTAGTTCGGTTGGTGGGTGCACTTATGCCAGATGTGTTGGGTCTGTTGCCAATGGGCTCGGCTGCTTTTGAAGGTGTATTGTACCTGCCCGTTTTGTTGGTTTCAGGGTTCATATACTTTCTATTTGAAGTATACATGCCTGCTAACCCTAGACTGTTTCTGGCTAGATTAACTCTTGTGTAGTCAATGGTGCTAGTGAAGCTTATGTCAGGTCCACTCTGATTAGCCACTCACACTACATGTAGTAGCAAGTATTACCTTCACTGGGAGCAGGAGTAACTGCAGTTGGGTCCGGGGACTGATGCCTGCAATCCTTTTTTTAGCACCTTGTCCTCACCCGCTTACTGAGTTGTGGTGAGCCCATAAGTGGGATCATTTCCAAGTCCAAACTAGGCCCAGTCTATAACTAGGAACTGTATAATATTTAACTAGTGTATGTATAAGAGACGATTTACACGACGGCAGGATTCATCCCGTGTGTGATGCTGCCATGGAGATTCAGTCACATGAACTCAACTTCTGGCGAGAACGTATCCCGCGAGCTATCCCGGTGCCGTTAGGAGGCTGGGGCAGGGAGCCCTACACATACGTGTATGTATGTGTAGGGCTCCCTGGGCTGGGGGAAATACATGCCGTGGCATTCCGTGGACTGTTGTGTGCTACTACCTACAGGTACTGTACATCTGTCCCCCGTGAATTCCGCGGCAGAATATCAGAAATTCCGTGCAGAATTCTGCGGGTGAAAACAGTAAATTCTGCGCTAATTCTGCAAATCCTTCTATATTCTTCGGCAACTCTGCAAGGAAAATGAGCGTATAAACAGATCAAATTTCCGCAACCCGTAAATTCTGAACCAAAATTATGCGAAATCCTGGTCAAAAAAATTGAAAGCTCCAAAATATACTGCGAGTCGGTTTTGAACGTCACAAGTGGGTTGGTTTGGCTGTGAAAATGCATCGAAAATCTCCAGAAAAAGCAGTGTTTCTCTCTTTTCTGCAATATTCTGCGGCATTTTCTGAATTCTGCGGACACTACTATACTGGATTCTGCGGAAATTCTGCAGTCCGCGGAATCGCGGAATTCACGGGGGACAGGTACATGCATCCTGCCGTGTGAATCATTTTTAGTTTTTCTCGTGTCACGGCAAGCTCTCGGGATCACGTGCTTCACTTCCCGGCGGGATGGACTGCCGTCGTGAAGATCACCCCTAACGTCACAGCGTATTTTCAACTTCAAGCAACACAAAACATGCAATGTCAACATACCACATGACCCAAGGGTTACTAATATGCTGTTGGTGGACCCTGGGTGTGCTCCATGGCATGGGTGAAAGAATATGGATCAAGCATGAAAGACAGGAAAGGGGAAGACCTATAATTATTGTAGTGTGAGTGCAAACAGGGTTTGAAAGCAGGGTGTAGTAAAACACTGGTATTTTACTACTCCCTACTTGAAAGTGATGATGCCCAGGGAGCCCTACACATAATGTGAAGGGCTCCCTGATAATGTCAGAACTGAAGACTAAAGTCAATACATATAAACGTCTCCTGGGACAAGTTGGATTCACTCTGACCATAGCGAAGTGTAATATGTATCCGGTGGGCAAGTTCCACAGGTCGCTTGCTGGCGACTTTTTTTGCAGCTCCCGCAGGAGCGCCCAATCCAGTCCAGTCACCGCCAGCAGATGTGTTGTCACCCTGCTGTAATCAGTAAAGGAGGCATGTGATCCAAGTGAATCCGAGAAGACAGCATTTTAATGAGTCTGGCCTGGCTATGGCATAGCACTTTCAAGCCCTATTGGTCATTGTCCTGTCAGGCAAGGCGGCATGTACTGGGGTCGGACCAAGCATCTTATGTCGGGAGACCATCGCCACGGATGGAACCAATCAGCACCGGTACCTTTCTACCGCACGGAGAATGCACAGGAGCACCCTAAAGAACATCAAACTTACGCGTGAGATCGATATGGATATGTGTGAACAACATTACAACACATGACATGGTCGACCCATGATAGATACCATAAGAGCTACTAAAAACGACTTCCTCTCCATGAGATAATGATGGCTGGGAAATTTTTACTGAGTTCTATCTATTATAAAAGCACAATGGAAACAAAAAGGTAGCGTACAAGAAACTAGTCATTCAAACGCAAAGCTACAACACTAAAGAAAGAGAGCGTGTGTGTGTGTGTGTGCATGTGTGAGGAAACGTCTGATCCCTCTGTCTAAATAACTTATCAACGACCAACTACAGCAGTAGCTATAAACACCGAGCGGAGAGCTATATACTTATTCTAAAAACGGATACGACACGTCATGCAACTGGTGTGGAAATGAGAAAGATACGCGAGCATTACAACCAATGCTTCAGGTTAGTTGTGGCAGCAGCAGTATGCTGATTGTTATAAATTCCTTTTTTTCAAGTTCAAGATTTTGCTGTGTGTCAGATGCAGAGGGAGGGGACTTGTGAGCATGCAATCCGAGTCGTATGCTACTACAAGACAAAGAAAAACCAGCATTAACATTAGTAGCCATGGCCTAAGTCATATCCACATGTCGGATTCGGATAAGCTGCTTTAGTTGGCTGTGTTGCAGATCGTGGCACTGTTATTCACATAATTGTCAGGACATCCACACAGCATGCTGTCTGACGAGCAGGTTACAAGGTAAAGTTAATATAGGTCTTCACTTCGACCAAACTTGAACACCATGGACCTAACAACACACAAATCCAAAATCCCAAAAATTTGAGTAAGTGTGTGTGAGAGAGAGAGAGAGAAAGAGAGAGAGAAAGAGAGAGAGAAAGAGAGAGAGAGAGAGAGAGAGAGAGAGAGAGAGAGAGAGAGAGAGAGAGAGAGAGAGAGAGAGAGAGAGAGGAGAGACTGAGGAGAGCAGGGAGCCAAACACAGAGAGACGGAGGGAGACAGAGAGGGGCCCAAATACAGAACACAGTGTGTCATCACTGATTAGAATCGTGCTTTTGTGCATGCCTCGTGGGTCATGGTGTTGATTGCCACTAGAAACAAATCCTGTAGGCGCTGGGTAGAAGTAAGAGTCAAGTTGCAACCCATAGAGCTGTACTACTTACGCACAGAAGATGAGGAAGTTCTGCAGGAAGATGGCAACGCCAGGCCATAAGCGCTCAAACTTGGTCAGAGGAATAGGCGGAACTGTTGTAGTAGCGTTACCGGATGTCACACTACCACTAGCACTTGAAGCGGTCAGTGTTGTCGGTGCGGTTGACATCATCCACACAGTAGATGTGTTTGATGTCATGTTAGTAGCAGGCACGGTGGTCGGTCCGGTCGGTACGCTAGTTGGACCTACAGCAGGCAGGTTTGCTGAACACACACACACATGAACAAACACAGGGCACATGCAGAGTGCCGTACAGCACAGTACCCAGAACCCCATAATACCCAGAGTCTTGCATGGCACCAACACCAAACGGAAATGGTTTCCAGTAAAAGGTATGAAAAAGTAGTGTACATCTCAGCTTTACGCTACATCTGTTGGGAAATGGCCTGATGCAATCTGATGGGGTGCGGTCGGTTTGAAGGAGCAATGGAGAGAGTGAGAGTGACATGACTATGAAATTCCAGTGGCTAAACATCTTGTTCTCGCAAAGATTCTCTTAAAAAAAATTGCTTCTATACAAGACAGGTATTTCTATGTATGTCAACACTAAAACCAGGCATATGTGCTGACAGTGCACCTCGAAAAATCAGATTTGTATTCAAAATAGGCTTCTAAATGAGGCAGGCTTTTATACAAGACATTACGGTATGTTGGTCCCACGGGAGCGGAAAGGTGGTTCTTGACCAGGGAGTTGTACGACTCCTTGTTCTTGACCTGCCCGGTACGCGAACCCGTAGAATTTTTTTAATTTATTTTTTATTCTTTTACGGTATGTATGTAGTGCAGCACTAACCATGTTGGTCCACTTCAATATACAAAACAGCCGAGCAGCCAACCAAGCTTGAGAATGCCAAAAGGAAGCCAACAAAGAGCCAGAGTCGTGCCACTGTAGCAGAAGCAACAAGAAGAGAAAAGAGTGATGGTGCACAAGACGGGGTGTAACAACTCGAATACATTATGTGACTAATTTAGCAAAGACCACTATGATCATTGTATCCAACCTGGTGATCAGAAGATCCTGAATACGTTCAGGAACGCATTCGTAATATGCTTTGAAGGAAGAGAGAGAGAGACACACACACACACACACACAGCAGGAAGAAAACCCGAACCATCCGCAGCACACAAGTATAAAGAAAGGCACGTGCCGAAGAAAAGATTTCGAACCAGACTGGAACACAGCATATATACATACAATGGCCTGAGAGACAGCCTTGCTGATAGAAGTCATTATCCAGCTGACTTGCTGACACGGCATTTATCCTGAAGCGAACCACCACACATACACAATGTCATGGAGATCACAACAACTTTTAATCACAGAGCCCATCTGCATACTCCATAGCAAAATAGCCAGTGCTTCTTCTCCAAACGTAGCACGTTTTCTGCACGGTCATCATTCACAACAAGCCAAGTTATAGACTACGGAGGAAAGTATATACATACATGTTGATCATCCAACCCAGAACTTACACCTTCATCAGGCTTCATACCTCAATTACCTTTCCTCAAGCCGTCATCAAGGACCACAGTGAGCCTGACGGTAATATGAGTCATGCATGCTTGTACCTACACATGCATAATTACGTTCTACACATGGATAGTATTGGATACCATGCAACACACCGCCCCGTGGAAAACTCACATGAAAAAAGCCAGCGTGGAGCCAACGCCGATGGCAAAGTAGGCATTGGTAGTGGTTGATACTGCCGCCATGTCGATCATCACCCACCAACCAGAGAAGAACTATTAAAACAAGTATACGAGAGACAGTGGCACATGTTAATGCTAGGAATTAGAACTGGTCATCAAACAGGAACAACAATACCACACAGTACAGTGAATCTACAGTCCAATAACAATGTTCCCTGCCGAGTTAAAAGCAGGCAGGAATGAGCCCAGTTGCTTGGGAAACATGATGTATTAGGAAATGACATCCCAAAAGGTGACGTCTGTTCCTTCCGAGTACACATCAGACGATTCCGTCAGATTACAAATTGAAGGGCTTTGGGGAGGATGACAGGCAAAAGAGCTGTGTGTGTGTGTGTGTGTATGTGTGTGTGCGCGCGCAGAGCTGTGTGTGTGTGTGTGCGCGCGTGTGTGTGTGCGTGCGTCCAGGGGATCTCAAGCGCCACGCTCCATACTGCAAAAGCTAGCAGATACTGTAGTCCCTTCGCTACCATTGCCATCGACAATGGGCATGTTCAAGGTTCAAGGTATGTATGTGTGTACGTGTGTGCATCCTTGTGTGCATGTGTGTGCATGAATCCTGCTACACGACACAAACCTAGCATCGCACATCCACAAGCAGAACACCAGGCATTGTGTGGAGTACGATTACTCAAGTCCCCAGCCAAGACAAAACCTCCTCGCACATACTGTCGTGGCTACATAGATAAAAGTCAGCTGCACACCACAGCAAGAGCTACTACCGGGGTGGAGTGCAAACAGCACAGCTGGGTGCTATGTCACATTCATGAACAATAAAACTTCTAAAGTTCAGTATTAATTTATTAAAGCACCCTGGATATAACATCATTTTCTTTGCATCAGATATAGAGCACTTTTCTCAGGACCCTGCACACTCTTTTCCAGTCCTTTCCAGCAAAAAAAGTACCAACAATTACGCACAGTCAACCTTGAGTATAACGACTATCGACTGTGCATGAGAAATGTGTCTTTCTTCGCAAGTAGTTGTCGCTGTTCCTAAGGTTGAGAGTACACAGTCAAAATGGTCACCAGGTCTGAAGATTGTGTCGTAATATTCGTGAATTGTTATACCCGAGGTCAGAATTCATGAGATTGACTGCATGTGTCTTTGGATAAACTTGCTCAAGAATTTTCAAACTCCATTGCAGCCACCTACATGTCATTATGTAGTCTGAACACTCACACATAGTATGCAGTAATGGTCTCTTATGCCTAATAATATTATGGTCGCAGCGAAGAGACCATAATTATGTGAGTGTTAGGACTACAGTAAGATCGGGCGCCGAAGAACGCAGGGGCTCAAGCGCAGCCTAGGAAAGTTCTTAAATTTTTTATTCTAGCCAGACCGTTCTTATTCACACGCGCGCGGCGAGTCGAGAGACGTCATGACGTTTGTCATGTACATGTAGTGCTGTAGTACTTCTAAAGTTTAAACTAGTGGGTGTCGTAAATGGGAATGACTGTACATGTAGCAGTTACTGTTTACACGTGTACATGACATGTACTCATCTCCCATACATGTACAATGTAGATCTACGTACAATGTAGATCTACGTACAATGTAGATCTACGTACAATGTAGATCTACGTACAATGTAGATCTAGTGTTCTTAAATCTGATAATTCTAGCCTGGACTGTTCTTAAATTTTGCCGGTTTTCCAGCCTGGGTGTTCTTCGGCGAGGTGTTCTTCGGCGCCCGATCTTACTGTAGGCAATACAGGGTACTAGTAATACTAGTATTCCTCGGAGCTACGTGATACTGCACTGAAGTTTGCAGCGTAGCTCTGTGCGTAAAGAAGGCAAATGGGAGCAAATCAATGAACGCATAATGTCAAGAGTGGAAACTAAGCTCTTAGACTAATGTCGTAATGAGCTCACCAAAACACCAGCAGCGATGGATGCTAAGGCATTGCGCTTCATGGACCAGTCAATTTCCTCCAGCTTGTCACAGAGAGGGTCGCAGCAGCCGCAACAGCAGCACGACCGACAAGTGCAATCATCCAGACACCCACTCATGTTGAAAGCTATACCACTTCGTGAGCCCCTGACAGTTACTAGCTTCTATCGCAGATTACCAGTGAGTGACTCGCAACTGTTGGAGATCACTGATCAAGTTAGTTTCAAAACTGCAAGACTCTAAGACTATGCTGCAATTTTCTCTTCACAAGATCTCATTGCCCAGTTGGACTTTTGTCTTGATCAGGCAGTGTACGAGCACGTCCAATTTTGCAGTACTGCCACTGGGTAGCTGCTGCTTGCTCTAGTGGGAGGAAGTAAAATTATACACAGAAGCCTTGCTTGGTACTGTAGTGGGAGGAAGTACAGAAGTCAGAAGGCTCACTTCGCATCAACACAGCAACAAGCAACAAAATCGCATTAAATTTTATTTTTGATTTCCTGTGGCTTCGGTGTCTGACTTCTTTGAGCACCATGCCTCATTACGTCATACAAATGCGCTATGCAGCTAAGCTGAGTTATAACGTAACTCGTTAGCTGACTCTTAAGATCTTACTGAGTCGGCGCGTGACGTCTCGGCGATGACGTCTGAATCATGAGATTCCTTTCAGACATCACCACCTGATCACATGATTTGTAAATGATCGATGCAGATACTGATTGCCAGATTGGAAAAAAATAACAAAAGCAATCTGCAGCTATTTCAACTGTTACTTCAGTGTTTGTGACTCAAAGCGTGATAAAACGCACTGCAGGCCAGGCAGATAATTTCTTCCAAGGTCCAGTACTCCAGGCAGTAGCTTCTTCTCTCTTGGCGTCTTCTAAATCAGTGCTCACAGTTGTTCGTGAGAAGCTCTAAGTCAATCGATGCAACTATGTCCATGCTGAAATGGCTATGAACGGAAAATGCTTGAGTTTGGCATACAGAAGCTTGAAGCATGTTCCAGTGGAGGTTGTCAACGACTATTTCGATCGTGTGGAATCTCTTGACCTCACGCACAATTGCATGACGTATCCTCTTTGGAGCCGGGTTTTGACGGCTGTATACATGTAGTAAGCATCAGTTTCATGACCATTGCAGGCTTATGTTTGTATGTCATACATACATGTATTAGCAAGAGTAAATATATAGCTCATATACTCTTGATATTAGTTTAGTGGCATGCACTGGGGTATCTTTATCCCACATCCCCGCTACCTTCTGTGGATCACGAAAAGAATACTATCTGGACGCGGCCACTTTATTGACTGTCCGGAGCTAACTAAAATATGATGGCCGGATGTGACGGGTCACACTCACAGGAACGCTACCTGCCAAATTAATGAAAATAATTTGCAGGTAGCAGTTAGTGGTAGCCTAGATAACATTTCACTCGGGAAGTATCGTGACGTGGATTGGAACATTGATTCCCTCTCCAACACACTTCCAGCCTACATTGACAACATGAAAACGAATAGATAGTGAGGATATACGCCCACGGTTTTGAAATGTGATTATAGTGCGTATTAAAGATGAGTGCTTTCTGTCATGGTGGAACCAATGACGTAGTGAAGGTTGATTTGTTCTACTTGTAGGGAAGTCTATTTGTACCAGTACGTGTAGATGACTGAGCAGTGACTGTATTCCTTGACAGTATTTGCTGAACTAGAGAGTTGCGATCTCTGATGCCGTTCACCAAACTGACGACCCTCGTGCTCGACCATAATCAGATCACATCGCATGTGAAGTTCCCCAACTTTCCATGCTTGCACACACTGTGGCTGAACCACAACAAGATTACTAACCTGGTGGTGTTCATTGACCAGGTCAAAAAGAGTCTCCCGAAGCTGCGCTTTCTCAGTATGATGAACAACGAAGCATCTCCGTCGTTCTTCAACGGCGGCTCGTTTGAGCAGTTTGAAGACTATCGCATGTACGTGGTCAGCCACTTGCCCCAGCTTGAGATGCTGGATGATAAGCGCGTGACGGACGATGAGAGGAAGGAGGCCAGGAAACTGTACGGCCATGCTCGGTCTGCAACACGGACTGCCAGTGCTGTGCGCACCGGCAGGAAGAAGTCGCGCTAACAGCTACAAACCTGTTTAATAGTGGCAAACAATAGCTGCGATCCTCCTTGGACCGCCGTACTGAACATTCTTGCTGCAGCTTTTGTGCTTGATCCAGCCCAAATATCCGGGCAGGAAGAAGATGAGCTAACAACTACACACCTGTTTAATAGTAGCAGGCACTAGCTGTAACCGTCCTTGGACCGCCGCACTGTACATTCTTGCTACAGCTGTTGTGCTTGATTCAGCCCGAATATCTCCCTATTTATTATTCGTATGACCGCTGGAATCACTTCTGAGGAATGCATTGGTGATTACTTGCGGTGGAACGATCAGTCTTTCTCCTCCTAGGCTCTATTCTCTTTTCTCTTTTTTTGGCTTTTCACGAACCATATTGTCATTATATACTCAATCTCCCCATCATGATATCTATTCCTTGACAACACCAGTGCAGGCACTGGTGTTTGAACATAATTATTCCTTTGACATCTATCTGCTGCACTCTGAGCTGGAAGTACAAGTGTCTTACGTTCTGCTGAATAGCCACTCTTCATCTTCTCCTGGTGCACTTAAGGCCTTGTTGCTTGACTACTGGCCTTGCTGATACTCTCAGGTGCACACTGTCAGTCTCCAGGACTTGGACTTGGTATTGTTGTTTCGTGTGACCATGCATGCTGAGAAAGGGTTTTGTAGCCATTTATGGCATTAGGACTCTGGCTTAGCAGTCAGTCATGCCATGCTGGCTTCACACTTCCCACTTGTAAGCAACTAGCAAGAGTACTTGCTACTACAGTGCTGCTTGAAATCCGATCGCAGAGAAGTACGTGCCGGGCGCTGTGCAGACCTAGACCTGCGACCACTGGGATGTTCACAGGTGCAGGGCGGAAGCTTGACTTGCTCGCTCGGATTTCATTGAGCAGCAGTGAAGTATGGTCCGTGCTGTGTGCCAGACAGAAAACAACTCTCGGCAATTAATTCAGCAAGATGTCTGTTGTCTATCTGCAAGACCCCCAAGTGCAAAGTGTAATAATGTACAGCACATGTGTCGTCAGTATGTGCCATTTATTATTTGTCCGAGTTTTCATTGTGGGAGACATGTATGACTGTGCAGTATCGAGAGTCCATGAGTTCCCATAACCCCCGCAGTTATGCACTCTTGACGGTATGTTAAATTGTTCATTCAGTCATCTGACCACACTCCAAGATGCTCATGCATATGATGCAGAATGCACCCAGAGGTTATAACTTATTGCCACTGGAGGAGATACTATACCCGGTTAAATTAATGGTCATCCCGCCACCATGAAAGTGCATGCCACTGCCGCCAAAGACTGTGTTTATGGCAGCATTATCTGGTGAAATTAGCAGTAGTGAGTCTACTAGCGATGCATGGCCGATATTCTGGGCGAGTGCCACTTTCAGTCAAAATAATTGAAGCATCGCGCAGCACAGCACAGTGCATTGATAATTTGATAGCACTATCATTAGCCAGTGCCCAATAATAAAAAGACACAGCAAACCTGTTGCCAAAATGCACCTATTATAATTATTGTTATAATGGTTCTCAAGTTTTCGGCAATAAAATATTTTAAAAATTGCAGAATTCAAGTAAAAAACATATGGCTGGTACTCAGCTTCACCTGCTACAGAAATGAATTTTGATCAGGAGCTAAAGAAAAATAACGCAAGAGATAGAAATAAGTACTTTGAAGTATAAGCAGCAAGATGAGAAAACAACGATGTCAGCAACACACGACGTGTGCCCAACTGCACATGCATATCGACTGCAAGCGGCAATAATTGTTCACAGACGGACTGCCAGACATGGGAATCGGCACAAACACAACAACACGTATGTATGCGTGATGATAACAGCGCACTTTTCTAGACCTCACCTTCTGCAAAGACAGAGGACATCAGGTGCGACAAATGAAACACAAGCCGGTGACATTCATCAACTGCAAGTGGCAACATAATCAGATTCTTCTCTTCAGTCTGGACTATGGGAATCATACATGTACGCCTTGTCCAGCCTGGGTGGAGGCTGTCCCGGCTGCAGGCGTCCTGTTCACTGCTCCATGTTCACCGGAAACTGGCGAAGCATCAGCTGATGCCACAGGTAGCAGCTGCGTTCTTTCATCCCCACCTGCCGCGCCCGAAGATGAGTGGCCACGCCGCTGCGGGATAACGGTCCTGGTCTTTTCCACAATGTCATCCCGGACGTCGCTAACGTCCCACATGCTCTTTATACCGTCTAAGCAGGACGGTGTGTCAGCCGCGTAGTCCACAAACTGACTAGCAGAGAACGCATAGTGGTGAGCAATGGCCGCAAAGAACATCTCAATGCAGATGAGGAAATCTTGGATGCTGGATTTGACAGTATCCTGCGTATAGTTGGTCCAGTATGCGCTGCTGGGGATTGCACCGGCCACGCCTAGAATGGCGATAACCACCGACTGCCAGAACGAGAAGAAAACCACCAGCTTGACGCACATGAACTTGCCAAAGGGCTTGACCGACTTCAGCCGCTCGCGCGTGGCATAGTAGAAAAGGACGAGGCAGTACATTGCCCACTGTGGACAAGAACAAACCAGACAGCCAAACCTACTGCATCAATAACAATAATTACCATTGCAAAAGTGTCACCCACTGAATTAATGATTGGGCACCAGATCAAGTTGGATTCAGATTACACAAGGTTACAGTGGGTATCAACATGTACATGTACCTGTCATGCGTGGAGAACCTGTGTGATGGACATATCAACAATCAGCGGCGAAACACATACTCTTTGTGCATTCCGCGTGCAGGTGTGCATCACTGGCACAGGTCTTTTGTCAAGCGACGAGAAACTAAGCGAGGTGAACTTAATAGTAGTTAATAGTCGAGAGGCAAGCCCCCGACTCATTTTCGTATTTCAAGTCAGGCAAAAAAATGCTTGGGCATTACGCTGTGTTTGACGAGTTCATGTTAGATTTGCTATGAACCTGATATGCACTCGTTTCACGAGCTGCTAAAGGTATCCACTATCACTAACTACAATTATATTTAGAATCGTTTGCAAATTTCAATGCAGCCAATTACTACATTTAATTGTACAATTTTTTCGACGCCCAACAATCTCTTTGCTTCAAAATAATTCTCTTTCGTATTCTGTAATCACCCTGATACTGGGCTGCAATCGACAATCGATGACTTGAATGTGATATGTTGGTGGTGAAGAGACCGTTCGGGTACCAAGAGAGTGAGTTTGGGTATTGCCAACGACTACGGACTACGACTACTCCAAACCAGATACATTCAGACCTCGCTTATCCGGTCCTCTTTTAGCCGGATCCCTCACCATCCGGAAGAAAATCGCTGGTTACTGATTTACAGCATATGTCATGCATACATACAGTATGTGTGTTCGATTATCCGGTTCCCTCGCCTCTCCAATATTTTGGTGGATAACGGATGTGTGCGGCTGAGCGAGGTCTGACTGTATTGTCCAATTCAGGATCCAGCTTACACCGCTGTACGGCCTGTGTGCTTGTAGTGTAGAAAAGGAATTTTAGGTTTTTGGTGCACCAGTTTCCCTGATAACAATCTAACTACAGTTGTCCTCGGTGAAATCCGACCCAAAGTGCAAATTTAGCGCCCTCAACATGCATGGCCCTTGACGCCCTGGACGTGGTACGAATGTGGCTGAACGCAGACATTTACAAGTACAGTGATGTAATCAGAACTGGTCCAGGGTGCCAGTTTTGCACTTTGGGTCGGATTTCACTCACCATTTCAGTGAGCGCAACTGAGATGACATGCACATCTACAGAGTCAGGACTGACGAAGAACTCTCTACTCCAGAAATACACGTGCCACAACAAGCCAATACACTACTAGCACCAACACATTCGCTGAGTGCAGCAAGCACAGACCTGATCCTTACCACTTGCGAGACGTTGTTGATGAACGCCAGATAGATGTAGGCATTCTTCTCTGAGATTTCACCGTCGGAGTAGTACTTATTCAGCGGAAACACAACTTCAGTTCGATTGGTGACATTGTTGAAGATTTCTTGTCTGTGCTGATAGCCAGCCAATGCACAGACCCTTTCCAACACACAACAGTCAGATGGGGGAGAACAGCATTGTGGTAAGAAACAGGGACGAGTACAGAGTTGCAAGTGACCACAACCTGCAACTGAGGACCATTCTGGCCAGACCAGCGATGAGTACTTTTTCGTGCTTGCTGATACAGTGTACGTACCACCAAGGCCATCCAACAACAACCAGATGTGGCCGAGACGGAACTTTGAAAGCAATGAAATCCTAAACCAATGGACTTACACTCCGGGGCAGTAAACGAGATATCTTACTCTTTCCAAATGCATTCGTTCATATCGCATTGTCATGAACGAGAAACGATGACGAAGTGACACTCGTGACATAAGTAGCAACAGCAAAACCATCGGCAAAAGAAGCCTAAATCTGCTGCTGTTGCATGACCAGGAGTAACCAGTACACTGGAAACTTCATGGGCTTGGGGAAACTAATTTATCCTCCAACAAGAAACAGCGAGACTCCCACACAGCTCCGCTATGACTGTGGAAGCCACTAATTCCAGTGCAACACTGAGTCAGATCATGATACATGCTGTTTATGAAGTCGGTTCTGCCATACTTACATGCCCACGGTGGTGGTGGTCACGCGTATCAATGTGTATTGCAGTGTGCCCACGGTGCAGCGATGGATGAACTGCCTGTGCAGCAGCATCAGCCACAATAGCGGAAGCAGCAGCAGCAGCGACAGTAGCGGAAGCAGCAGTAGCAGCAGCAGTAGCAGCAGCAGTAGGAGCAGCAGCAGCCACAGTAGCGGAAGCAGTAAACAAGGCAGAAAGTCAGAGTTGTGGCAGGAAGGCTGGGACAACACTGACAGTAGCGACACATACAGTTGAACATTAGAGTGGTTCCGCACTACGTGAAGTTGAGCAACTTTACGTTAGTGGGCGGGAAAAACCCGTGAATTCGCGAGTTTGCACTCCACTTGCGGAAAGTTGTCTACGGAGAGTACGTAGATAGGGCTCTGATAACGTAGCTGGTCCGTAAGTGGATTGGGGTACAAATTTATGACTCTCTCCCCATGTCGATCTGGTCGTACACTGCCGCGTTCGGAGTTGCCAAGGGCAGCTACGTGATTTGAAAACTCCGTATGGCGGAACCCAGATGTGCATGCAGTTTACGTAAGACTTTCCGTAGATCGACTACGTTTTTTTTACTAACGTAATTACGTTATGCGGAACCTCTCTATTGACTACTCTAAATCAATAAAATTTCGCTGGCGATTTAATTTCACTGATTTCGCCGGTCAATGCCAATCGGCCAAAATTAATCGCTGGCCAAAATGTGTCACAATCTAGTACACTGACCTTTGTACTACTACTAGTACGTGCGCGCACAAAACATTGATCATTTTTTTGGATTCCTTGCACGCGCACGGCGAAAGTTTATTGTCGGTGAAAAGTCTTTTTTGGAGATCGGCGAAAGTTTTTCACCGGCGAAAATATGTTGATTTACAGTATCCGATCACCTCTAGGCAGAGACCCTTGCCAGGTGTTTGGATAAGTAGAATGTATTATGGGCGTTCTGTATCACTGACGTCATCGATGACGTCATACGATTTAACCCTAAAAACTGGGGCGTTTTAACCCTAATATTTCCCGATTTACGTGTAAATTTTGCGATTTAACCTGAAATCGGAGCGTTTTACAGATGACATCAGCAATGACGCAGGGATGAATTTACTGTCATGCTTTTGCATAGCAGTTTTTGCTATGTAAAATCTCAATGGACCGATTGCCATTTGTACAGATCCACGAAATCCCGTAGAATCCCGTGTGATCAATTCGATGGGCTCATCAATTACGCTCGACAGCCAAAGGGCTCTCCGGCACGTGATGATGGCTGCAATCATGTTTCCCCCCATGCAGCGATAATAAGTGGAGAACATCGGACGAGGTGAAGCAACACCTAACATCGGCGCTTGATATAAGACACCACCTGGACAAGCTGAGGTCATTCTACGGCGAGCTTCGAGAAGAAAGCGTGATCACCCTAGTTCAAGCAAGCGCCGAGCTGATATCTATGAATCATTAAAGACGGATGTAGACGATGCACCGACGTCACTTCCTGAACATCATGGATCTGTGTGATCAATTCGATGCGCTCATCAATTACGTTCGACAGCCAAAGGGCTCTCCAGCACGTGATGATGGCTGCAATCATGTGACCGAGGCCGTGATAGATGGACACTACGTGCGCACGTCGTGTGCGCATGTGATTGAGCAGCACATCTACGCACCGGAGCATGATTTTCAAAAGCGATGTATGCCAGAAAGAAGATACTATCAATCTCGACAGCGTCTCCTAGTGAATCAGAAAAAATTATAAAACGCCCCGTTTTAGGGTTAAATCGCATGACGCCATCGATGACGTCAGTGATACAAAACGCCCATAATACATTCTACTTGGAAACAGAGAGTGTTCCGGAACAGGAAAATCACCCAACACACACACATGTTTTTAATGCGTGCCAATTTTCAGTACTTTCGGTAGTACATATGCACCATAACGACTAAATTATAACTACATTCCACCCGATTCCCTCAGAATTCCATGCACATGTTGCGCTTATCTTCCCCTCCTTGGTCTCTCGTATCCATATGTCCCTTTCCTTTCTACATTCCTTGCACCACTACAAGTAGTCTTTACTGTGACTGGCAGTCACATGGTCTATCCAGTCCAGCCCACGTGGAAACTGCACACACATGACAAGGAAGTATACTCACAATACTGGCATAAACTCACTTTCCAGGCTCCCAGGGCTTGAAGCAAAGCTTGAATGGCCAGTATTTGAAGGGGAACATGTGACCGTGGTACACATCGTCCAGTTCGCCGCCATCCGCTGTGGTCGTATGCTTGCGCAGGTACGTCAAAAGCAACATCATGAAGTTGTAGATGACGTACGCTTCGTAGCACTCTCTGGCGGTGTCCAGAAACACGCCGGCATTGCCCTCAGTGGCAAATCGTAGAGCCAGCCACTACAGGCAAAGGAAGACACAGCACACAGTGCAGCTACAATATAAGTAAAATCCGACCCCTGCATCTCAACTTGCAAACTGCGCCCTGCTACTCTGATGGCACACCAACCGACTCGTTTTTCGACTTCTGTGTTTTTTTTAGTTCACACAACGAAAACGCGGCCACAAATTGATCATTCCAGGTGCTCACTGCGCTTGTGTTGCATTTTGTGTCACAAAGCAAATACCACTAGTGGAACATGGAAAAAAAGGTGAACTGTGCGATTCCCCATGCCCCCCCCCCCCCGCCCCTTGTAATTGTGTGTACTGGTATCTGTAGTGCATTGGGAGAGGTTCTGATTACTAGTACCCATCGATTTACAAATTGATTAGGAACAGTTGGGAGAGAAAACAAAGTGTCGTCAATACGGAGGCATCTTAACCTGTGTAGTCTGCTCGTCAGGGAGGATCCATTGTAATTCTAAGTGGGAGGACACTTGGAATATGATGCAGCACACCGTTTAGGGCCACATTGTTACTCCTCAGGCTTTACTTACACTGTCAAGGGAATAGATAGGCACCATCCAGATTATTCTGTTCACATACCATGTACACAGACACAAACATGCACAATACACACACAGAGGCACACACACACGCACGCACACACACACACCACACACACACACACACCACACACACACACGCACACACATATCAAGCCAGGACTATTCTCTAAAGAAGGGTACATGGGACCAACACGTCCTTTCATACCTATTACTGGGTATTGTATGTCTTTGTTATGCATTGATCAACACTTAATGTGTTCCCCTGTTGCCCCGTGGATTCGTAGAGTGCCTTGAAGTGTCTGCGCACCAGTACGGCATAACAGTTATATGGTGCATAACCGGCCTCACACACAGCACGCACTGACAGGCTGTAGCGGTGCCTTTCCTATTGGGAGCCCCATGCCTCAGCTAATGCTACTATCATGGGCACATTGATGCTTACTCCCTCGCATCCTGTTTCGGCCATCTGTTCGTGCATACCAGTACATGAAGTTTGAGAGGTGATGCCGCACAATCCACACAGTACCTAGGTGTTCTTGGCATGTGATGGAACCAGGGATTCGTACCCAGTGAAACGCAGATGCTCATTATTATAATTTCATGTACACCCGTATCCAATACTGTATTGTGTGGTGGCAGCATGAAACTCACCTGACGTAGTACCGCTGCAAATCAGGTTGCGTGTAGTTAGACAAGTGCATGGAGATATCCCACAATGACATAGGTATAGTGGCCAGAACGAAAATGCCCGCCACAAACCACGCAATCACATGGGGCTCAGAATGTTTCTCCACTAAGTAGACTATGGACAGTGGCACGGCTATCAGCAGCACTACGAAATAGCATGCCATGACAACAGGCCGAAGGTATAATTGCACTTTGGACCTCATCGTGGAACCTCTTGGAAAATGCTGTGGAGATAAAGGCCAGTGTTCTTCGACGAGATATTCTACATAATTCAAATATGTACCTGCTCGTATCTATCACCAGGTCTGACTGTCAGACCCAACAAGCAAGGAAAGCAATGATAATGACTATTATGGGCGTTCCCAGTTTTCCAGCCACAAATGGTACGAGAACACTTTTTGAAGAAAGCACCAAAAAATATATAACAGCTGATAAAATTTTGTGTAAAAAAGCCACACCAAAAAGTGCCGCCAGTGACGTCGCAAGGACGGTACGTAGATCTACGTAGACATGTGCACTGATCTACTGAGCATGAGTCTGTGTAGATCTACGTGTAGGACAGGGAGCATGTACGTCGTTCGTACCAGATCAGATTGACCACGTTGACCATGGTTGACAGCGAATCTAAAAAAACAATGTGATTGTTCGTTTTGGTCTTTATTGGAATTGTAGCCCAGTTGGGCTTGCATTGACGAAGCTCGGTCTTTACTACCTGGTACCTATCCGTTTCTAGATTGCCTGAAGACAAAAACAATAAGGCGCCGTTTTGTTTTGCTGCACCAAACCCAAATGCAATCTTGGTTTCTCTCCACCTCGAGGTAATCCACATTACTTGACCTCATTTGTCAACTCGGGGAAATATTTCTCAACACTTTTCAGACGTTTTGTACCTGAAGGTGAGATATGACGTGTCGGTATTGCTAATATGTTACCTCCAGTAAATCACTGGTGCACAATCATCTGTAGAATTGTGTCTCTCCTCATTCCCTCCTCATTGACCTCTACCAAGATTGATTGATTAATTGATTATGCAATGAATAACTATATGCGCACTCGTATCACAATCCTAGCAACGAATAAAGTATTCCAGAACGTTTTCTTGTCACAATTATCAATGGAATTCGTGACGAAAGGGAATGATGAAACTACAATAGGCCATATAGGATTTGTACACTTGGGCTGCGTTTACATGAGAGCTTTCAACCCGGGTTAGATTTTAACCCGCCACGTACACAAAATGAATGGCGCATTTACATGACGCATTGCGCTTGACCCGGGTTGAAATTTCGCCCCGGGTTGATTTCAACCCTCCCCCGCCCCCCAAGGGGTGGGTTGAAATCAACCCGGGGCGAGAAAATCGTACTTCTGTGCGTAACTCGCGCCAGGTTTGAATAGCACTGCATATGCAAATTTCGCACAAAAGTATTCACGTGACCATACAGGACTCTAGGAGTGGACTTTTGGTGGCATATCAGTATTTGACCCGGGTCAACTGTCTTCATGTAAACGCTCGCCTATTTTGTCTATCGTACAGACTTTCAGCCCGGGCTGAACTCGACCCGGGTTGAAAATTCTCATGTAAACACAGCCTTGGAGTGAAAAAAACGAGGATACAAGAATAGTAAGAAAATAGCACTGGTAATAAAAACTATACAGGTGAGAAATGATAGGAAATTCAGCAAGTGCAGTGTGACAATGTACATGCCTGTGCTATTGTAGTTTGATCATTCCCTTTAGTCACGAATTCCATTGATAATTGTGACAAGAAAACATTCTGGAATACTTTATTCGTTGCTATGGTTGTGATATGAGTGTACGTATAGTTTTATTCACTGCATTATTAAGATGATGGTCTCCACGTCGCCTTTTTAGATTAATTGATTGATTGATTTTTAATTAAGGGTTGACCAAAGGCTGCGAGAGCCAACCGAGAAAGCGGGTATACCAGAAACAGAATGCACTGTGCATACATTACAACTAGAAAATTCTTGAATTAGAGATGTACAACATTGCCGAGGATGTTCAAATACTAGTAACCTGTTTTCGGCCGCATAATTATGTGCATAATTTTAAGATTTTGTCCGCGGTATTCTGTGGGGACAGGCAAAGTTACACTATGGCGTAAAGCTCTCCTTCTACCACCACATCCAATCCACGCATGGCGCCCGGCTGGTGGTATTTGACATAGCGGACTGGTACACCAGTTAGCACTTGACGCATAGAAGATGATGACACAGGTACGGTTGGGCTCAATTGCGACGTATGTTTTGTCCCCGCTGGACTCATTAGGCAATCTTCTTTTTGGACGTCTTCGGATGGGGTTTTACTCAGGAGAATGAATTTAGGACTCCCCTGCAGCTGTAAGAAGATTGCCTGATGAGTTCATTGGGGACGAAAAGTATGTCGCAGCCGAGCCAAGACCTAGCTGTGTCATCTCCTATGCGCCAAGCATTACCTGATGCACCACTCCGCTATGTCAAATATCAATAGACTTGCATCAACCAGGCGCCATGCACAAACTGATGCTGGTGGTGAGAAGGAAAGCTCTGCGTGGACAAGTGTGTCTTCACCACCATATTATTCAATCTTAAATACAGCGACAGTACACTCTTCAAATTCCTTCTACTGGGCTAAGCTAATCCTCATATACACGATGCTCTTCCTTCCTACCTGCAGTTTATTTCATCAATGGCTGCTGCATCCCCCAACGCCAAGAGCATCCCGCAAACTGCGCCTCGTGAAATTCCAGCGCAGCCACGTACCCCAGCCAACCGGCTCCGAGACCCATGTAGCAAGTCGCCAAAGTCTCTGTCGTCACCGCGATCCTTTTCGTACGAGGATGATAAGAATTGGTTCAGTCGCTCTCACACATCCTCCAGTCCAAGCAATGCACCTCGCCTGCACGCCTCTGACTTGGAATGTTTCCATGTTGGACAGGTGTGGACGGACACGGGCATCGCCCTGGTTGGAGACGGAGACTTTTCCATTCGCCTGCATTGCCAGCGCCGACAGGTGAGTGCCAAGAGTAGTTTGCAGTACTCGTACAGTGACTCCTGATACAACGAACAACACTTTGCAGGAGAATTAATCCATGCAAGCGACACTTCATGACTGTTATATGGCCCATGACCGCATTAGTGCGCTTGGTTTATATGCGGCCGAGATCTGGTTCGTTTTAAACGAAATCTACTCGCTACAAGGTGTCATTTTTGAACATTAGAACATCCACTGATCCGTGTGACCTGATTGCATTATATTCCTGTCCCGTTTGCTGTAGGTACCTGCTGGTACAAGCAGGGAAGATGCAGACCTTGTGATTTGTGTCGGCAGTGGCGGCACATGTCGCCCGCTGTCTGAGGGTAGCTGTATTATCGGTTTGACGTATCGCCGCCATAGCACCAAGAAGGGAAAGGCGTTCCTTGTCCCGGAGTTCTGCACCTGTATTGTCAGAGATCCAAAGCCAGTTCTGATCAGCTGTGGTGTTGCCACGCTGCGCAAATGCACGTAAGCAATTAACTTACAGTGCTGCTCAATGTAATTCAGTCGCGTCACTCAAGCTTGCGCCTTGGACCATCTCGCAGCCCGGTGTTTGCAGGTCTAGAGCTGCGCAACGCCCATCGTGTACTTGAGTGACGCGACTGGATTTCATTGAGCAACACTGTACTATAGTAATATAAGTACTTCAAGTATGCCAATTAGAGACCTGTTGCTTTGCCGTGGGGATGACGGATAAGTCCACACGAATTGACGGTGTAAATATATTCAGGGAACAGACCTTGGTGCGCTGTGTGAGAATATTTAAATGGCCTAGGAGATTGAAGCATCTCCAGTGAGCATGGTTCTACATTATTGGTGTGCTATGTACAATCATGATGTTTCTCACAGGCTTCCCACTTCTGGCCAGAGTGTTCATATTTGCCACATATAATATAATCTCTGTGTAGTCTGTGTCTCTCCCCCATTGCTGAAGGTGTATGGAAGTAAGGGTTGCTGCAGTGGAGTTTTTGCATCTTGAGAAATTGCCAGTTTGAGTGACTAATTGCTGCTGCTGCTGCTCTCTTTTGTCCCACCGCCTTGTAGTGACGGCACAAGTCAAATTGTTCTCAAACGCGGCAGCAACTCTCAGGCACTGGTTTCTGTCAAGACAAAGCTGTACTCTGTCCTGAATGTGAGTGTAGTACGATTATGTTCACTTGCCGCAGTTCCACTAAACACAGACCATGCTCAAATGCAAGACCGTGGCAAGGGCAGTTACCGGTAATTAAGAGTGGACATGTTGGATAAGTAGTCGAGGCAACGTACAGATTGTAGGGGCCATCCTGTCTTAGATCTTAGCAAGAGTAGAAAGTGACTATTAACTTTTTTTAAGTATTCCATGTACTGATTGGTTGTTTATGTGCTTATCTGTGTTGTACCCATTCACCAGTCACTGGCGCGTGGCCAGCAAAAGCATTCTGTGGACGAGATCATCCGCGGCTTAAACATGTGGACTGACTATGAGTTGGATTCACTTGCAGACATGTCGGCGACTAGCATGCGCTGCCTCTTCTATAACTCCTCCAGCAAGCAGCAGCATTATAAGGAGTCATGGAACAGCTTATTCGCCAACCAGCCACCATCTAATGCCATCCTACGACAGCTGCAGGTACAGTGTGCACGCACGTGTGTGTGTGTGACTATGTGTATGTGTGCGTGTTGGCGTGTTAGCGCGTGCAGGTAAGTTATGCATGTGTAGCAGGTCTTACAACCTTTCTTCAGCCTGTGGAATGCATGCCAGCACCTACCCTACATCCCAGTACCGTCTGAATCTCTGCAAATACCCATACATGTGCTGTAGCCTGTAAAGCGCACTTATTTACATGGTACGTACTTTCGGTTCTCTGGGTCTTCTAAGTGGTGACTTGTTTCTGGCGCCTACGTAGTAGTGAAACCTGGAATCTACTGGAGATCATGTCTGACTAGTGCAGTGCGGGGCGGGTATTTCAGCTCCGAACTCTGGGTCTTCTCGTAGGCTAAGACATGTAGTACTGGAGATATTGCCATTGTACTGTGTGTTTAGACCACAGAGACTGTAGGCTGTGTACTGCAGATGCACTGTCTACCACTGACTCGGCCTGCGGATTCTTTACCAGCACGCGTTGCCTTGTGTACTTCGAAGTAGACCGCTGCATCATCAACTCTGCTTTCCTTTGCATGTCAACAGGTTATCTAACCATGTCATCATACTGGTATTAGAAGACCATCGGGATATGCATACTTCCAGTACATGGTCTCCCATCTTTTTCTGTTGTTGTGAAAAAGGAAAGAAAATGTACTTCATGTATATCTCAGTATAAAGCGATGAGGTTGGAAATCCTGTGTCAAGAACCAGTTTGCATTCGGGGCCGTCCGGGGTTACCGATGAAAAGTTTTAGTATTTTTCAGCCCCCACCCACCCACCTTTTCTGCACGTAAAACGAATTCCAATAAAATATTGATGTCAATTTTCGACACCCAGAAGTAACTAGATATTCTCCATCTGTATTCAATAATTATTTTCAAAACGAAACTCCATCAAATCCACCCACCCTCAAACGAAAACTTTTCGTTTTGAAAATATTATTGGTAACCTTGGACGGCCCCTTACTTGATACTAGTACTTTGCCCATGTTCCTTGTCACCACAGGAGTGTGCCGAAGAGGAGGCAGCACGTCGCCGCTCCCTGCCACCGGGCACGGTTATTGAAGACCTGACACGACCCTGGACCTTACCCAAGGGCAACTTCTGCCATCCCGGCCAGGGCGAGTTTGAGAAGCCGTGGGAGTGTGCCGCTCGTGAGCTGAAGGCCGAAACCGGCATGGAATGGACAGCGTGCAGGGCGGACGCACCGTTCGTGGATATCCTGCGGCCAAACAGTCTCGTTTCCATGGAGCGCTTCTTCATCTGGCGAGACGACTCCCTGCCAGCCGTACAAGAGAAAAATGAAAGCGGTGGCGAGAAGCAATGGAAATGGTTCAACCTTGCAGATGCAGCACACAAATCTGAAACAGCCAAGACCATCATTGGCAGTGCTCAGTGCCAGGATTTGCTGAAGAGAGAGCTTTGAGTGTTGAGCATATTCATCGTGGAAAACGCCACCACTCGCACCACGGTCTCAGATACAGTAACAACAGAACAATGCTATACTTATTCTCCTAGTTTCACCATCGCCGCGTCGTTTGTTTCACCCACTGATGGCACCTCGCAGGCTTGTTGAGTACAATATTATATTGTAGCGTCCGTGACTGATGGCCGTACTGGTGTCGCATGCAGGAGCTGACAGGAGCTATGCATATTTTTTAAAGCTCTACTTACCAAGCGCTGGGCAGGCTTCTGCGCTTGTGTTAATATAGTATGTGTTTCAGCACTGTATGTGAAAGATACCCCGGTGACAGCTCTCGCTCTTTCCTCCCTTTCTTTGCTTATGTATCATCACCTTACCTTATCCTCTCACTCGTACGACATCGTTATCCTCTCACCCGTATGCTATCGGTAGAGTTAACTGAAAACCGACCAATTGTATCCTTGCAATTGCATCCTTGTACTGGCCTCTACTCCTATGGTACCTTATTCTGTTTTGTCTGTATTCCCTCTTTCATTGTCTGTTTTTGATCCACATCGACGTGACCCTACCCAAATCTGGTGTTGTGACCTCATCTTTCTGTTATTGACATTGGCCTCTGACCCAGCCGACTGCTAGTACCAGTGGTTTGCCTGTTTTCCGTGTTTGTTTGATCTGTTGAATGAAGTGTTTGCTCGATGTTCCCTGCGTCCCTGCAAGCCGCGTGATGCAGTTTCCTGTTGGCCATATCAAGCGCACCGACCCAGACTAGATAGCTTGTACTTTGTTTTTGTGAATTCGTTTTATACATAAACACAATGGCTTTTGTGTAGACGAGTATGCTGTCGCATGTGCGTTCCAGCTCTCCGATTATTATAAGAGTGTGTTGTGGACTCCGGCTGGCCCAGTCACTAATGTCCCTTGATACAATACGCATGTAGACTGATTGATTAGTGGATGGAACCTTTTAGCCTGGCCCTTGTACACATACTGGTAGCAGGTTTGGTACTTTTGAAATTATTTGAGTGGAGTTTGCATCAGGGAGTACCCCGGAGCTCCCTGGTTTGAATCAATATTCAGAATGCTCTTTCTCCAGATCAACGCGGTTTGTAGTTTCCTAGCTTTTGATACATAGGCCAGCATTCTGCCATCATATCAGCTCAGGCCAGCCAAGTCGTTGAGAACCACATTCATGTATCTCAAGTCTAGTACGCATACAGCCAATAATTATTTATTTTTTATGCTATCCCTGCAGAGAAAATTTTCAAAAAGAAGTCCTTCACAATAATAGCAAGAGTCCATATAAACATTGTTTATGCACTCTTGTTTATGCACTCTTGATAATTAATAGTACATGCACACAATGACTACTTTTTGTATGTGTGTGATGATGTGACTCGATATTTTGCTCCCTTTTTGCTCCAAAATTTGTGTCACGCGTGGCAAAACTGACCGAATGTGGGTCACGTGTTGGCAAAAATGAGAAAAAGTTAGTCACGTGTTGGTAAAACTGTGCGAAAATGAGTCACGTGCACCGTATAAGTGTAAAATCTCCCAATTTACATTGAACACATCGATATTTTGCTCCGTTTTGCCAGCAATTTCCCTTTCAAAATTCTTCGATATTTTGCTAGCAAAAATCGGGCTATGTTTACTTGAGATGATTGTGATTTTCACGTGACTGCTTCCCAGTGGCATCAAGACAGACAAGAGTCCATAACCCAGCATAGCCCATGCAGGGAGGCCGAGGTCGGCGAGGATCAACGAGAGATTGAAGACTCGAGCTCGAGAGCTACACACATACACTGATATGATGCAGCGACAGTGCAGCACAGTTTCATTCATTTCATTTTTTTGTGTTGGTCTTCTTGCTGACCTGAGTGGAGGACACGATGGAGCAATCAAGCGAACAATGCTCTGCTGGAATAATAGGTAGGTTTCAGAAATTCTTGATCAATTACTCAATTTTGGAATTTCGGATTTAAAATTCTACATTCTCACTAATAATTGAATGATATTCGACGCGCCCCAACATGCAGCCTTGGTTGGTAACTATTGAGGTTATTGGTAGTCTGTTGGCCCTGGATTCCCAGTACTCAGTTGCCGAGGCTGGTTGGTAAAGTAACTCCAATTTCACTTCCAATTTCACTTCAAGGTACCACTACCCCCACCAGTGCATCTAGTGTCTGCTTCTACCAGAGCAGCGTGCTGTTTATACTGGATACCCCAGCAAGTGTAGGGTGTGTATAGTGTTATGTTTCTACCCAAAAGCAAACATGAGCACACGACAACACAACCGGACTTGAGTTTACTTGGTATCGAACTGACTTACAACAAAAACATGAAATCAAAGAATACAAAAGATCACAAATAATAACATTAACCTACACTACGGCTGCGCAGCCTGCAAGGCGCGACCTACGTGTAATCAAGATGCGCACTACACAGTACAGTCTGTATCGCCTATAAGGTTGGCGGATAGTAATTTACCGGATATAGTGATCAATTTCTCAAATTCATTTTCATTTGCCATAACTAAGTATACACAGTTATCGCGTATAGTAATAATCGTCTATAGTAATATATCACCTATAGTGATCAAATTCATGTTTCAAAAGACCTTTATTCCCGTAGCTATGCAGAAGACGTTACTTCAGTAACGTCTGGCGCTAGCCAGGGTCCACACAGCTTTAATTTGGTGTTTGTTTGTGTGTTTGTTTGTTTGTGTCACGCCTGGCGCTATCCGTATCTGACGGCAAAAAAGCATAGGATGTTATAAATTTTTCAATTCTCCTTTTTTTCAGGCATATCCTGGGAATCGAACCAGCACTATCGCCCTACATGCATTCCCCCATACACTTCGCATTCATACCCATTCTTCCAAGTTGCGTTACGTTATTATCTTGCGTTTGAAAGCCCTATTTCAATATTGCGGGAAGCTGTATGTGGCCAGCTGTGTTTGATGGTACGGTACGGTACGGGAGACGGTGTCGTATTACCCTCGATCGTACCTGTCCCGTCCCTATCCCCTACCGTACCGTGCCATCAAAGACGGCTGGCCACAATGCATATAACTCAAATAGGGCTTTCAAATGCAAGATCACAATGTGAAACAACTTGGAAGAATTAGTATGTATGCGAAGTGCATCGGGGGATGAATGCAGGGCGCGCGATAGTGCGGGTTCGAATCCCAGGTTATGTCTAAAAAAAAGGAATTTTTTAAAGAATTTATAACATCCCTATGCTTTTTTTTTGTCTAGGTCATCAAGGCAAAAAAGCATAGCGTAGGGCCCTGAGCTTCCAAGCTCTCTCGTTACATTATTTTTGCATCGGTTATAGTGATTGATGTAAAATCAAGCGATGTTAGAGGAGAACAGGGTGTTACTTCTTCGTGAAGAACTTGTCGTCCAGTGAGTGTTGTTTGGTGAGTTTTGCTCGTACAAGTTGCCAAAATATGCCTCCATCGTGAGGAAATGCTGATTTTGTGTGTCAGGAGCTACAGCCAGCTACATGACATTGTACATGTATGTAGTGCGTATGTGCACGGCGCACTGAGTCGTTTGACACCCCACTTGCATACATTGCATGCAGTATCGGTCATGGTATTATATCGCTTGTACATGTAATGATAAAATGCTCAAAATCAAACACCAACGCTATAGGCGATACTGACTGTACGCATTACTGGGTCTGTGGTGTGCATGCACCACAGTCCTCCCTTCTAAAATGAAAGCACACGGTACAATCAGAATCACGATGACCATGTAATTGTATCAATACTAACTAACAACAAACAAAAGGGTAAAGCATGTTGACCGTTCTAAAAGAAAACACCACATGGCAACACAAGCGGCGCTAACCTGTCCATCTCAACAGCAGCAATAATGAAGCTACAAAATACAAAATATACACGTCACAGGTTCAAGCGCAAAGGCGGCCTGGACACCCGTTGCGATCTCCGCACTGCAGGTACCACCGGCGTTCCTTCGGATGACAGTGGTGCAACAGGCGTTGGTGATGACACCACAGTAGGTGTGATTTCTGCTTCAGCTTCTGTCTCGGTGTATGCTGCTAACTCAACACTGGTTGCAATAGTTGCTGGTGCCGTTTCTACTGGATTCTCTGGTCGTAATACAGTTTCCGACTCCTCCTCTCTCCCCGGCACAGTCGTGAACGTGGGATGTCCAGGTCGAATCTGGTCAATATGGCGCCGCCAGTTACCACCTTCTGCGGTCTCCACTACATACGACCTCGTACCATAACACTCAGATACCGTAGCAGGAATCCAACTTGGCCTGTCCGGTTTCCGATATTCTTGAGCGAGCACTGACTCTCCCAGCTGAAACATGCGTACTTCGCGTGAGGGTGAAGATTTCTGTTGTGCTGTTTGCTGTGCTGCCACCCAGGTCCGTACATCCGGGCGTAGGAGATCTAGTCGTGTGCGCAAGCGTCGGCCCATTAATAGGTTGGAAGGTGTTTCGCCGGTAGTTGGGTGGACCGTGTTGCGATAGGAGATCAAGAACTTGTCCGCTGCTTCCTGACAAGGCATCGCATCGCGGAACGCCTTCATGGCACGTTTGAAGGACTGGACAAACCGTTCTGCCAGCCCGTTGGTGGCAGGGTGGTATGGTGCTGACGTGCGGTGTCGGATACCTTTCGCGCGCAGTAACGCTTCAAATTCTGCGGCGACAAACTGGGGCCCATTGTCGCTGACCAACTCCTCAGGACAGCCGTAGCGAGCACATACGGTGCGTAGACTCGCGACCGTTGCCTGAGCTGTGGTGGATCGAAATGGCAAGACTTCCGGCCACTTCGAGTGTCCATCCACAATGACCAGCCACATGTGTCCTCTTAGTGGGCCAAGGACGTCTATGTGGATGCGCTTCCATGGTCTACTGGGCCAAACCCATGGGTGCAGAGGGGCCTTCTGCGGGAGATGTTGTGCTTGCTGACAGCCAAGACAGGCTTTGACCGTCTGCTCCAGAGCAGCGTCAATCTGGGGCCACCATATGTGGCTGCGGGCGAGACTTCATGCGAACAATGCCGGGATGTCCGCTGTGCAACTCTGCTAGAATCTCCGCATGATGGGCTGATGGCACAACGACACGATTGCCCCACAAGAGACATTCCATACTTAGACTGAGCTCGTTACGGCGATTAAAGTATGGTTGCAAACTGGGCTTCGGACAGGCTGCTGGCCAGCCAGTCTCCACATATCGTAGCACTTCGGACAACAGAGGGTCTCGACGTGTATTATCACGAATCTGTCTGGCTGTGACTGGCAGTGGATCTGTGAGCGACGTGTAGAAAACCTCGACCGCGTCGTCACCAGCGTCACGGGTTGGTGCGCCGACTGGAAGACGGGATAAGCCATCTGCATTGCAGTGATCCCGAGTCCGCCGATAGAGAATCGTATACTGATGTCCTGCAAGAAACATAGCGTAGCGCTGTAGCCGGGCCGCAGTCAATACCGGCAATCCTTTCGAAGGGCTGAAAATCGATACCAGTGGCTGATGATCTGTCAGCAGCTCGAAATGCACAGACATAGACATAGTTGTGGAATTTCTTGACTCCCCAGACAATGCCCAACGCTTCCTTGTCGATCTGCGAGTACCGCTGTTCCGTAGCTGATAGCTTCCTGGACGCAAATGCAACAGGTCGCTCCTCACCATCAGGCAACACATGTGACAATACTGCACCCAACCCATATGGCGATGCATCGGTTGCAAGACGAAACGGAAGACTTGCATTGTAGTGCATGAGCACTTGGTCCGAAGCCATGAGTTGTTTGATTCTCACAAAGGTATCTTGGCATTCCGCGGTCCACTGGAACGGCTGATTCTTCTGTAACAATGCTGTGATCGGGCTGAGGACCGTTGCCATATCTGGCAAGAACCGCTGATAATACGTCACCAGACCAATGAAGCTTCTGACTTCGGAGACGTTCTTAGGTGGCAATGCTTCGCCCACTGCATCAATCTTGGATGACAACTGGTGTAGACCTTGGGCGCTGATAGTGTGTCTGCAATACTGAACTTGCTCCTTGAAAAACTCACATTTGCTGGGGTTCACCCGGAGTCCAGCATCGGCCAGGCATTTGAGGACAGCTCTCAGGGTCTTCAGATGCTGGTCGTCATCCTCTCCAGTCAGAATGACATCATCGATGGTGCATTCAACTGGTGACAGGTCTCCCAGCAGCTGGTCCATGGCACGCTGCCACAAAGCTGGTGCTGATGCAATGCCATACGCTAGTCGATTGAGTCGGTACAGTCCCAAGTGCGTGTTCAGCGTTAGCATTGGGCGTGACTCTTCTGCTACCTCCATCTGAGTATATGCTGCTTTCAAATCGAGCTTCGTGAATCTCTGACCACCCGACAATGAAGCGAATATGTCGTCGATGAGTGGGAGCGGGTGTTGGTCCACTCGCAACTGCGGGTTGACGGTGACCTTGAAGTCACCACATAGTCGAACGGTGCCATTAGGTTTCGGAACGGGCACAACTGGTGTGGCCCAGTCACTCCAATCGACACGAGACACTATTCCAGCCGCTTCCATTCGTCAAATTTCAGCTCACACTTGGGCTTTTAGCGACAAGGGTAACTGACGAGCACGGAGGAATTTCGGCTTAGCATCTGGTTGCAGCATCAGTTGAGCGGTAGTTCCTTTAAGGCAAAAAAAGATCCCATCTTCGTCGCCAATGTTATGTTTCTACCCAAAAGCAAACATGAGCACACAACAACACAGCCGGACTCGAGTTTACTTGGTATCGAACTGACTTACAACAAAAACATGAAATCAAAGAATACAAAAGATCACAAATAAAATAACATGAACCTACACTACGGCTGCGCAGCCTGCAAGGCGCGACCTACGTGTAATCAAGATGTGCACCACACAGTAGGCATTACTGGGTCTGTGATGTGCATACACCACACATAGCTAACTGTCTTGGCCGTCCTTTTCCAATGTGCTCCGTGTGGTGTAGACCAGGTGTGCATAGGGGGTCGATTCACATGGCTTCGCCAGTTGTGTGGATTAGACAGTTATTTGTCTTAGTCCGTTTCATTCAGAATCATATCCGCTATCTGTGGGTGCACATCCAGTGCATTTGCAGAATTGCGTGCTTCTCTTGCGACGGGCGTATACATGGCATATGGTGTGCGTACGTACGTCCGTGCATGTGTGCATTATGTTCATGAATGTCAACACGTGTGTTCTGCCGTGTGCTGTGTCTTGCCGTGTGCTGTGTCTTTGCCGTGCAGTCATTGGTGATGAGATCCTGCGAGGTCATGTGGTCGACGTCAATTCCCAGTACCTCTGCCGGCAGTTGTGGAATTTAGGGATTGATGTCCGGAAGGTCAGTAGTGTAGACATGCGTTTCCTCATTGTTCTCTCGTACCGGTATGTTTCTTGTCGGAGCACGTCGGATATCCGACAAGCCCAAGAATGCTAATGTAATTTTGCCTTGTTTGTACCATGACTGTATGTAGTGGCTGCACAGACTATTTGCCTCACGGGTCTATTGCTTATGCATCCATGTAAGATCCGTATGAGATCCATGTAAGATCCATGTAAGATCCATGTGAGATCCATGTAAGATGTGCATGTAAGATCCATGTAAGATGCATGTAAGATCCATGTAAGATGCATGTAAGATCCATGTAAGATGCATGTAAGATCCATGTAAGATGCATGTGTATGTGCTTGATGTACTGGTACGGGTATAAGTTATGACCCCATACATATACAGCTGAGTGACGTTTTTTGTGGATATGAACAAAAATTCTTCTGTGTCCCTGTACACAATCCAACAATACAGTAACATACATACATGCATTGTGGCAGTTGCCCAACGTGACCTCATTCCTGTTAGGGACGTATCAGGGTTCTAGCCAGAGGGGGGTGGGGACTGGGCATCCGTACGTTGCATTTTTTTGTGACAAAGCAATAAAGGAACATGGAAGAAATGGGTGAACTGTTTGTTTCACCTACTAGTACCTCCCCTACCCCCTACAATTTGTTCCTGGCTAGAACCCTGCATATGGCTGCACTATGATTGAAAGTCTCCGGAGAAGAAAAGGCCGTCATCCATACCAGTGAGGAGGAGACTTGTACTTGCACACCTTGCAGGATAGCTTAATTCTCTGTCTCTATCCTTGTAAATATCGCCACCGACTGCATGAGTGTGAGCTTGGGAGATGATTCATAGCTCAGGTCAACCAGTCCACTGGATTGCCTCGCCAAGCATTACCAGAGATCTGTCTCGTCTTCATGAACAGACGGGAAAGGGGTGCAAAAGAATAGCACGTCCAGTGCACAATTTAACTACATGTATTCTACAGTTCAATTTTTCGATGGGCTAAGCTTGGGTAGCGTCGTGGTGTTCCTGCAGATGCGAAAAACGCAGTCCGACTGAGTCTCACGCGAGCCGTGGAATTTGCTTGAAGTTTGCAAATATTATTTACCGTAAGCATGCTTGGGCTATTCTTTTGCAGATGGTGACCCGAGCGAGCACTGAATGCTGTGCACATTCCCCGCAACAATATTTTTATTCCCGAAAAATCGTCAAAAATACAGCTATAGAATCAAGATCCCCTCTTGGGACACAGTTGAGATAGCACTTGCTGAGGCAAAGTGTACGCAATGTGTGGCATATCCAAGCAAACACGTTTCTTACTTTGTGCTGTCCTTGGACTCTAGGTTGTGGTGGTGGGAGACTCCGTGTCGGCAATCGAAGCCGAGGTTCGTCTCTTCTCGCAGTCGTTCACGCACGTTTTTACGTGTGGTGGCATAGGCCCAACACATGATGATGTCACACTGGAAGGTACACTGCATACTAGTATATGCCATATATTATATCATGTCATGTTCTCTACTCAGTTTACAGTACCTACCCAGCACAGCCAAACTAGAAGGATGTTGTGTAGCTGTACACAGAGCCGCCTTGCGACCTGAGTATGCGAGTCCTGAATACATGTAGTTTTCTGCTCTTCACTTCGGTGTGCCGAAACTAAGTCCTTGCCTGGCTGTGAATGATATCGATTGATCATTTTGATTTGATCATTTGAGAATGCCTATTGTGTACCGGTATGCCTGCTTTATCGAGCATTCATTTTGTAGCTGGGATGTGTATTGTTCACATGTGTATATGGATATAACATCTTGCATGTATAGTATCAGCAAAAAAGAAAAAAAGAACAAAGCCAGCCGATCGACCGGCTCTTTTTGTCCTCGTTGCCCGACACAAAAGACTTTTTCGGTTCAGCCTGATTAGAGTACCGTACAGCACTGCAATGCCAGCTTTTAAAGTAGCTGTTCTGAGCTAGTTTTATGGAAATGTTCTGCTTTCGAATGGGAGTTTTTTCAACATTCATCAAGGGTGTGTCATATATGCTTATGAAAATTGGTTGATTTCCAGTACTGGGAATTTGTGATTGAATGCATTCATGTTTCATGACAGTGTGACTGTTCGTTCATCCACGTTTCACTCTGTGAGCATCTTTCATTGAAGCTCAACAGGTAGTAAACATATCTAGACTATTTCCGGCTTGTGGGCTTTGTCGTCGCTTTCTCTCTTTTGACTTCATTACTTGGTTGTGGCTACCTGTTTGTTGTCTGCTGTAGCTATTGCCAATGCCTTTGATGAGCAGCTTTGCAACCACGATGAGCTGCTGTCCCTGTTTTCAGCTGGAGATTTGGAAAGCTGCCGGAAGATGGCCAAGGTATTGTGTTACATGTACTAGTATCTGGATGAGGCTAGCTGCTTACCTTAGCGTGATGCTCAGTGAATTGAGATTTTTTGGGCAAGTTGTTTTCGACCACGTCAACTTGGCCTTTCTCTAAATCCCGGCTTTTGATCATGGAATATATTCAGAAAGGCAGCTAGGGCAAAGGCCGGATCTTGCATCTTGTCTTCTCAGCTGATCCTCGATGCCATTGCAAGTTCTTGTGACTTTATCAAAATTTCCACGTATGGTTTTGCACACACCACATATGCATGCGTGCGCGTTCTCACACCCACGCACATATGCACGCACACGCAGGTATGAGTCTCTTGCTGAGAGTTGATTCAGGCCTTTTCTTGTATGTACAGTACATGTACTTGATTGTCAACTGCTGCAGTATGATACTATCTCTCCTGCTGGTGTGTGATTTCAGCAGAGTTCTTTCAACCAATATGTACACTGTACATTGTTCTTGCTATTTATAGGTGCCAACATCGACAAAGCTCTGCTACCCACCCTCATGGCCAATTGCCACTCACGGCGAAGCCACAGAAGAAGTATCCACCACTGGCAGCAGCCGGGACAGCTCTGATTCAGCGGGCAGTGCCAGCGTGAACGTATCGGCTCCGGTTGCATACCCAGCACTTAGAATTCACAATGTGTTTGCGCTGCCAGGTGTGCCTGTCTTTCTCAAAGAAGGCTTCCGTGGCATCAAGGTCAGTGCAGCAGGAAAGGACTTGTCAGTTGTAACACAGTTTCTCACAGCGCAGTCTCTTGAACACAGTTGCGGTCGCTTGGCACACACGCCTTGCTGTGGTATCGTGCAACTGTCCGTCACACTGCGTGTTTCTGGTGTGCTTTTCTCGTGTTGTGTAGAGCTTGCTGAGGAGTTCAGCCGGTGAGTTTCATTTGTTTGAAGTCAGTGTTCAGCGACCGGAAGCAGAGCTAGCCAGTACGTTATCGACAGTTCAGAACGACATACTACCTAATGTACAGCTCGGCTCCTATCCACAGTTTGAGGAAGATGGGTAGGTGGGCGGCGTGCGTTCATGCACACGGACATGAATGTGTGTGTGGGGGGGGGGGGGGGGGGAGGGGGTGTATATGTGGGTGTGGGGGGGGGGGGAGGGGGTGTATATGTGGGTGTGGGGGGGGGGGGGAGGGGGTGTATATGTGGGTGTGGGGGGGGGGGGGAGGGGGGTGTATATGTGGGTGTGGGGGGGGGGGACTCAATAAGCGTATCATCGCCTTCGGAGATAGGGCGTCACATGGTGTGTGTGGTGTGTGTGTGCATGTGCTATTGTTTTTTTGCATTTGTGTCTGTGTTTGTGAGCGGTCATTTCTTTCTCATTTTGGTATTGTTAAGGCATGCGTGTATTTTCTGTCTCAGGGTTTGTATTCAACCTGTGTGTACTTGTGTTGACTTGTTTTTGAATTTTTTGATTAGGTCACAGAAGTGTGTTGTGCTGCGCTTAGAATCTGTACATCGGGAAAAGTTGAACAAGGTAAGGTACGCTATGTGCCGTGTGCTGCATGCTCTGGGAATGAACATTGCAATCTGGAGACAGGCATTGCCCTAGTTATGTGTACTATAAAGGTGACGTGGGTGGGTGGGTGATGAGCAGGGAGTAGTGAAGATATTGTACCACTCTCTGCTGTTGAGGACAATGTGCATGTGCCACACAGATACATGTGGGTGCTAGAGGTTTGGTAGCATGTCTCAATTTCCGCTCAGAGTGCTTTTGCCATATGGATGCCTGGTGACATGGGGCTGCGGATCATGACATTTTTTGCATATTCTTTGTTGCTGCTGCTGCTGCTGCTGCTGCTGCTGCTGCTGCTGCTGCTGCTGCTGCGGCTACTGTTGCTGTTGCTGTTGCTGCTGCTGTTGTTGTTGTTATTGTTGTTGTTGTTGTTGTTGTTGTCGTCGTCGTCGTCATCGTTGTTGTTTTCCCTAGGCCCGCCAGCTCCTCCTTCATCATTTATGTGAGAGTAAGTGCCATTGTTTTGAATTTCACATTGTATCTGGCAGGGTTGGAGCGTAGTAGGCAAACATGCTCTGTGTCCAGGTCAACAGCATAAGTACTGCCCCATTGTCACATGTTCTGCTCTATGCGACATAGCCAAGTATTCGAATGTGATTGTGACTGATGTGATTTCAGCTAAACCCCA
Source organism: Sycon ciliatum (assembly GCF_964019385.1). NCBI lineage: Eukaryota > Metazoa > Porifera > Calcarea > Leucosolenida > Sycettidae > Sycon > Sycon ciliatum. The sequence goes on from NC_088647.1 coordinate 10,193,946, forward strand.
GTCATCTACTTAGTGCAGATCAAGATGTGTCCATTACTGGCCTCTGCTGTACTCGTAATCTTCTTGTTTTCACTGAAGTCACTGGTCAGTTGTCTTGGCGTGCATGTGTCGGTACTTAATCTACAGAACTTCTCTTGCGTATGTGTGCGCCTCAGCGACCAAATATGTCTGTCCTGTATCGAGAGATGTCTCTATTACAGACGTGCATTTGTGCACATGGCAGGATGTCCTTCATCAATTCGGATTGTGGAACAGTATTGTCCTGGGTGTGGCAATGCCATATTGTCTTGGATATGTCCGTGGCAGTACTGGCAACTGCCCTGGATATGGCCATGTCTCCGTTGTGGCATGCTCTACACTAATCTGTTGGCTTTTGTGTCCGTTTGATTTCTCAGCATCCATACTGGGAACATCAGTGCGCCGGTCATCCGCACGTACACCGTCAATATCTGAGTCTTCGGACCCCGGCATAATGTCACAGAGTATTCTTGATCATGAGCGAGCGGCTCTTGCCAGATCAGATCACTTGAGGTGAGAAACAGTTTTAACCGGATATGAAAGAGTGGATTGAACTATTGCAGTTATTTTTCGTCACTGGTGCAAGTGTCAGTTTGCGTACAATAGTACAGGTATTAGAGAGGTTCGGGGTACGATTTTCCGTGCCAAAATCCGTATGGGCGGTACGGATTTTTTCCAGGCGTGCTCCATACGATTTTTCGGCACGGAGAATCCGTGTGGACTGGCTTTCACACGAACCATGTTTCGTATGGAGATTTTGCATCATCGGGTGCAGAAAGATTTTTCGCGTACAAATTTGGTACGAGAAACATCGATTTTACGCGGGAAGTTTTGATTTCGGTACAAATTTTCAAAATACAAAGGCATAGCGCGGGAATGTGACGTGTTTGCGATCGTAACCTAGGCAATGACGGCAAACACATAAGTTCCGTACTCCGGAACATTTCACTGCTCAAAAACGACGTATAAAAAATCCGTAGCGCCTCTACGGATTTTGGCACGAAAAATCGTACTCCGGAACCTCCCTAATATCTTCCATGCCTCTCCTCTTCCTCTATAGTTATCCGTGCGCTCGTTTGACTGCCATCTTGTTGCAGTGTTGATAAGGTAATTCACTTGGCTGGGTCTCCGCACGCCTCGCACTTCAGCAAGGTCATTGCTAATGCTCTGTGCATCATCGAGGAGGCCATGAACCGCTATGGGTGAGTGTTCTCCTTATGTGAACAGTGACGTGAATGCGCTGCCCAGGCTATGGTGATTGGCTTGGTTCATGCATCTTTCCTTGAATCAGGTCACTGGTGCATGTAGTTACGTGGAGTTTATCCGCTTCTTAGTGATCGCTGTTCAATTTTTTCTGATGTGATTGAGTTGGTTATGCGTCTTTACCTATTGATGGTAGTGGTGAGAGTTAGCCTGGACGTACACCAACACCAAGAGTACATAACCCCCCAGAGTGTGCAACGCCTGATCCGGCTCTGCATAGGGTCTTGGTCGAGCGTAATCGGATCTTTGCATCATAATACCGTACACATCTGAGGGGAACCCGGGGAGTCGCGGGTACTCTCGGATCAAAAACAACGGTGCCCTGCCTCGAGACCGGCCTTGCGCTGGTGTGGAGTGTACGCATGACATCAGAAGATCCGATTACGCTCGACCAAGACCCTATGCAGGCTGGATCAGGCGTTGCACACTCTGGGGGTTATGTACTCTTGCCAACACCCAGTATGGTGTGATGCGTTCTCCATTCTGCTAGTGTTCTGCGTGTACATGTACATGCACTGTGTTCCACTGTGCTGTGCATGCACTGAGTCTGTGTTCCACTGTGCTGTATTGTCTCCACTGTGTTCCACTGTGCTGTATTGTCTCCACTGTGTTCCACTGTGCTGTGCATGCACTGAGTCTGTGTTCCACTGTGCTGTATTGTCTCCACTGTGTTCCACTGTGCTGTGCATGCACTGAGTCTGTGTTCCACTGTGCTGTATTGTCTCCACTGTGTTCTACTGTGCTGTGCATGCACTGAGTCTGTGTTCAACTGTGCTGTATTGTCTCCACTGTGTTCCACTGTGCTGTATTGTCTCCACTGTGTTCCACTGTGCTGTGCATGCACTGAGTCTGTGTTCCACTGTGCTGTATTGTCTCCACTGTGTTCCACTGTGCTGTGCATGCACTGAGTCTGTGTTCCACTGTGCTGTATTGTCTCCACTGTGTTCCACTGTGCTGTGCATGCACTGAGTCTGTGTTCCACTGTGCTGTATTGTCTCCACTGTGTTCCACTGTGCTGTGCATGCACTGAGTCTGTGTTCCACTGTGCTGTATTGTCTCCACTGTGTTCTACTGTGTTGTACTGTGCACCAGATCCGGCGGGCTGTGCCTCTGCTTCAATGGTGGCAAGGACTGTACTGTGTTGCTGCATCTCCTCAGCATTGTAAGACATCGGTGAGTTAACACCTAAGCTTGTGCATAATGTGCGCAACGAGAGAGCTTGGAAGCTCAGGGCCCTACGCTATGCTTTTTTGCCTTGATGACCTAGACAAAAAAAAGCATAGGGATGTTATAAATTCTTTAAAAAAATCCTTTTTTTTTAGAGATAACCTGGGATTCGAACCCGCACTATCGCGCCCTGCATGCATCCCCGGCCCGGTCTTTAAAAAAATCCTTTTAAAAAAAAGACATAAGGCGAGACCAAAAAAAATAGAGATTCCCGGGCCCTCCCGCACCAAAATCGAGCCAAAGCCATTTTTTTTTTTTTTTTTTGAACAGTTCATACATGTACAGTACTGATCGTGTGAGTAGATCTGTGACGTGGAGTCACACAAACCCGAGTTTGTACGACTCCCAGATGTACAGTTCAGGGCCATCGTTGGCCGAATTATAGAAAATTGAACGGGTAAACCGCGTACCTGTTTTCTGTAAAAAAAACTGAATAAAAATTACCGGAAAATGCTGTAAAAAAAGTTCAACATGGCATGCCCTCATATATAGTCATGTACATACATGGGAAAAAAATTAATATTAATGCGGACGCATCCTATCACCTATTCGGCGTCTATTTTAATTTAGTTTCCTCCTCGTCTCCCTATTTCTTTCCAAATCTCCCTCTACATCAGGGAGTCGTATACATAATACGACGAATATTGGTACGGTACGGGACAGATACAGGAGCCCGCAAATATTGTGGACAGCTGTTTTGTACAATCCTGTTGAGCCTTTGTAGTCACAGATACGGGACAGATACGGGATAGCTCCAGCCGTGACACAAACAAACAAACACACAAACACCAACTTAAAGCTGTGTGGACCCTGGCTAGCGCCAGACGTTACTGAAGTAACGTCTTCTGCATAGCTACGGGAATAATGGCAATTATATCTCCTTGTTTTACCGATTGGTCTTATGGGATTTACCGATTATTCTCCTATTCTACTTGTATCATAGGTAATGGGTGCATACAGTGAATTCTTTCTTCGTGCGGTGGTCTGTGGTGATACCCCAAACCTTTCTCTGTGGTGTGTGCGTGTGCGTGTGTGTGTGTGTGCGTGTGTGTGTGTGTGTGTGTGTGTGTGTGTGTGTGTGCGTGCCCGCGTGTGTGCTTGTGTGTATGCGTGTGCGTATGCTCTTCTTGAACTCAGGCAGCTGCATCAGCAGTCATCACCAACACCCATCGGTAGCGGTGGCAGTGGTAGCAGTGGTGGCAGCGCATCAACACACTCAAGCAGTAATCAGCTGGTTGCACTTTACATTCGATCCAATGACCCGTTTCCCGAAGTAGAGGTCTTCATACAAGAGAGTACGGAGAAGTAAGTTTTACCCAGTGCAATCTGTTTGCTGTTTGGTGTGCGAGTGCTTGGTCATGATGTATTTCTACCAGGTGTATCCATGAATCCATTAAACTACAACACAAGGCCAGGTCTATTGAAGCTTGGAAAGCATGCCAGCTATTTATTCTGCATTCGACAGTTCTACTGTGCATTGTTCAACATGCACCATATTATGGTGCTTACTGGCTGAATGTGGTTTGTGTCTTCTGTGTCGTATTTGACCAGGTATACCTTGGAGTTGTTAACGTTTGAAGGCAGTTACAAAGATGCATTGGCATGGCAGCTCAAGGTTCGTTCTGAGTATGAGTGTACAGATGGCAGGCAGGGGTGTGAGAGTGAGGGAGGGGGGTATGCCGTATCAGGCAGGTGGCCTTTGGCTTTGTAAGAGAATTGTGGAGTCTTTGAAGAGACTTTTAAGTTTTAAAGTCTGAGCGAGGTTCCCTGTTGAGCTATTTGTGAGTGTGGTTGGATTTGTGTGCATGTACTGTGTACATGTACTGTGCTTGGTGGAGTAGATACTGTAAGCAATATATTGTTGCCCCTTCCTGTAGGAACACCACCTCTCAGCTCCACGACCTATAGGCTATTGCAGGCTGCTTATACCTTCACTGTAAAGGCACACACACACACACACACACACACACACACACACACACACACACACACACACACACACACACACACACACACACACACACACACTTGTATTTGTTACTCACTGCCAAAACTGGTCACGTGGGTCTCCCCGGGAGAGGGGAGAGAGACTCAAAAGGAATCTTGGAAAGATGACTCAATTGGCTATTGAACCGCCCAACGGCCGACACCCCCTGAAATCCCCAAAACTCTGGGTGGACTTGAAAATGATCCCACTTATGGGCTCACCACACCTCAGTAAGTGGGTGAGGACAAGGTGCAGAAAAAGGATTGACGGCATCAGGGTATCCGTCCAGGGATCCAACTGCAGTCACCCCTGCCCCCAGTGAAGGTAATACTTGCTACTAGTGTGGGTGGCTAAATCAGAGTGGATCTGATATAAGCTTTACTAGCCCCATTGATTACACAAGAGTTAATCTAGCCAGAAGCAGTCCATGGTTAACAGGTATGTATACTTCAAATAGAAAGTATATGAACCCTGGAACCAACAAAGGTGGCAGGTACAACATTACACCTTCAAGTGGCCGAGCCCGTTGGCAACAGACCCAACACTATCAGGCATAAGTGTACCCACCAACCGAACTAGCTGGCACACACACGCACACATGCGCACGCACACACACACACTCACGCATACACGTGCGCGCGCGCGCACACACACACACACACACACTTACTTTGGTTCAGGGTATTTTCAACATGCAGATTTGGCTTTTTCTCAGTACATTACACTGTAGATCATTAGCCCCTGTCCTGTACAGGCCTAAAAACTTGTTTATTTTTGTTTTATGTGCTTGTCTATGTGTCGGATCCTATTACATGCACCTGAGGGGCTTCAAATCTGTAAAAAAAATCACGGTTCACATTATACTCAGTTACACTGTGATTTCTGCATCCGAAGGAAGTTACTAGGAACGCCACAGAGGCGCAGATCCAGCTCTATAGCATCCATATCTCCATAACATCCAACATCTATCATCTCAATTGGCAAAAGACAACACACTGAATGAGCCCACTGCGCATTGCCAAATATGGAATCTATGAGTAATGCTTGTGAGTATGCTCAGCGGCTGGGATCAGGAATGCACTGTTCAACACCCCAGGAGACCATGCCCGGGTGGCTGTGTGGGGTGTTAATGGTACAAATTACGTCATTGCGCAATGGGCGTATTGAAAGTGGGCGTCCTGCATCTCAAAGGCAGTATTTTCCTTATCCCTTGGAGCCATGGGAATTCGTTGGTGATTGGAACCTAACCCTTATGAAATATTCCAGACATCAATCCTGAACAGGAGGAGAGAATCTGTAAAGATTTCTATTTGACCGGCGATAATCCACACAAAAGCGGATACTCTCATCCGGGGCTATCCTGCCAAACGGGGCTATCTTCTCTCGTAGGCTCTCCTCTCATATGGGCTTTCCTTACGCTACGACTTGTCAGGCGGATGTACCTGCTAACCTCCATGATTTGTCACAATGACACGTCTCCAATTTGGTGGCGCCTGGACTTACCGGTAAATGTGGCTGTGTTATCTGCTGACTGTATGCCGCTGAGGAATACAGCCAAGGTGTAATTAATGTGTGTAGACTACTGGGCAACTCACGTGTGAAGGAAAGCACAAAAGGCGTAACACATATTGTACCGTACGGCAATAGAGCAGAAATCCATGTGCCACTGGCATGGTCACGACAAATGTACTGAAGTATACCTGTGCTATGTGTGTGTGTGTGTGTGTGTGTGTGTGTGTGTGTGTGTGTGTGTGTGTGTGTGTGTGTGTGTGTGTGTGCGTGTGTTTGTGTGTTATGTGTGTGCACGCAGAGCCACCCTCATATCAAGGCTATGTTGATGGGAACCAGGCGCACCGATCCGTATGCCGCCGACCTCTCTCCGTTTGTTATGACCGACAAGGATTGGCCGCAGATCATGCGTGTAAACCCCATCTTGGTATGTCTACACAGCTTTGTTCTCAGGTTGTAGCATTTCCATTGCCATGCCAATTTGCTCTGGGGCACTGGAGTCATTGTGTTCAGTACGGGCACACGCATTCTTGACAATTTCGCTTTACAAAAGCAGAATAGCGGCTGTGCATTTCAGGTGTATTGTTACATTGTGTATAGAGACTTGAGCAATGCTTGCAGGAAGGCTGGTTGCTCCCTGCATGAGAAGTGGTACTTCTCCTGTGAACGTGATGTGACACTTGACTGCCTGATGACCAGCTGCCATCCAGAGCACATGGGAAGGCCATCGAACTCTCCACTCAGCTAGCCTGCATTACACAGTGGCACGAAGAATTCTCTTTCGTCTGTTGAGCTTCAGTAGACTGGTGAATTTAGTGCTGAGAGAGCGCTGGTATTAAATTACTTGCCCAAGTACACGTATTGTGTGATGTCACTGATGTGTTGTTGTACCCTACCTGTACTCTGCAGGACTTCTCCTATTCAGATGTGTGGCGATTTCTGCGTGATCTGAATGTGTCGTACTGCTCTCTCTATGACCAGGGGTGAGGCGTATGTTTGTTCTCTCTCTCTCTCTCTCTCTCTCTCTCTCTCTCTCTCTCTCTCTCTCTCTCTCTCTCTCTCTCTCTCTCTCTCTCTCTCTCTCTCTCCGTCTGTCTCTGTGTCTCTCTCCTCTCTCCTCTCCCTTCTCCCTCCTTTTTTGTTACGGTTCGCATTCAACTCTGAATTTTGCGCATCCATGGGAACGCCACTCCTCCAGGTTCAAGGCACAGATGCAGCTCCTAAAGTAATGTTTTGTATATTGTCACAGCCGCTGTGCATTTGTACGATTCTAGGGCTGTGTAGACAGGTACTCGTCCAGGAGAGGGACTGTGACATCTACTTCTGAAGTACAGCGTTACGTATACGAACACATTTTATCAACTCAATGTGGAAATGTTGAATGCGTAGCAGTGTTGCGCAACATGATGGAACATTGCAAATTGGTGTTTGTCTCTGCTCAGGTACACATCATTAGGTGGCCGCTCCACAACCAAGCCAAACCCGGCACTGCATGTGGAGAATCAAGATGGTCGTCAGTCAGCTCACCTGCCAGCCTATCTGCTCAGCAATGGAGATCGGGAGAGAGATGGCCGAGTAAAGCGCAAAACCCCAGTCACTTGATATCCCTAGTTTGGCAACATGGCTGAGTTAAAACATTTGTTTCTTCAGTAGTATGTGTGTGTAGTGTACGCTGTTTCGTATACAGGAAAGCGCTTACTTGCGCACTGACTATCGGTATTTCATTTGAGAGCAGCTTGTTGTTTTTAGAACTATTTATTTTCTATTAGTAGCTAGTGGTGCCAGATCCTGGCTAGAAAGGATTTAATTGCACGTGCGGTGAAATACATGAGCAGAAATCGCTGTATCTTTGGTCCTCGTCACCATTCCGTGACGGCGTGTTCTCCTTCTGTTGTTGGTGTGTGTATGACACAATCGCGCTGCTATGTTCTTGATTGATTTTCTATGGGGCTGATGCATCGATGAGACACGGCTGCTGTGCTCAGATTGGCAGTTTGGACTTGGAACTCTTACGACTGGTTGAGAGCTTTTGCTTGATCGTACCAAGCTTCACGCCGTGTACATGGTGGTTTTCTTGCAAGTAACAACACTTGTGCATGCCTTGTCTAATCTTGCCAATAACAACCGGTTTATTGGTGAATGACTCATTTTCATTAATTTTTCAGTATACATCTGCGTTGGTAGCTGGACTTTATTTATCTGGCAACGTTGTTTTATCAATTTGACAATAATGTCCTTGTTATTGCTTTGCTGTTTGGCTTGCTGTCTTTATGCTTCATTTGTTACATTCCTAGCCTTGTACTGATATTTTTCATTTACTCTAAAATGTCTCTCCAGTCGATGAAATGTGATCCCACGATCAGATTTCAACAGCAATGACTGTGTTCTTGGAAAGGAAGTATGGTGTCTGTGTGGACACTGGATCATGGACAGGGTGTGTTCTGGGGTTGCACGTGTGCTGTGCGTGGCGAGCGGCAGCACCAGGGATCTGTCATCACCATGGAGTAGCAAAAGATATCCTTTTGCCGTAATTACTACTCCCTGGTTATAACGGTGGTCTGTACAATGTCATGCATGTAAACGGCTTTGTACTGAATAGTATACTCCGCCAGAAGGATAACACGCCGGTCGTCAAATACGGTCATGTACAGTAGTCTCCCAAGAAGAGGGGTAGACCTACAGGCTGTACAGCTGTACAGGGACATTCATTTTACATGATTGTGCAGAACCAAGAGTACATAACCCCATGTACCATGATGTACTCTTGCCGTCTTGGCAGAACCAAGAGTACATAAGTTCATAACCCCCCTCTCTCTTGGCAGAACCAGTGATGATAAAACCAGCTGAAATTTCGTGAAAACACACGAATTCGCGTATGATCAATGACGTCACGGCTGATATTTGAATGATTTTTCTTCTGTTTTGTCTCGCTCAAACAAATTTGCAAAATGATCAAGAAAGTGAAGCCACTGAAAAGAACTTTCGAGAGCCGCAGCTGAGAAGAAATTTGATTGAGTACACTTTGTTCAAAAAGCAATTTGTTATCGACGGGCTGCCCTAGTGCTCTCTGTCGACAGTCAACATGGTAAGCAATATAGTTTATGCTCATTCCAAGATCTATGAGGTGATCGTGGAGAATAGCGGGATGGTCACAAGGCTCGTTGAAATTTTGTATTGGAATTCAACTTTGGCATTGGTTGCCACCTGGCCACTGTTTCAAGCAATTCCCAGTGAGGTTGCTCTCCTTTTATTTTCTTGCTCTGGCCAGTCTCGGCGCTATGACTCCAAGACGACCACCTTCTCCCCGGAAGGTATGGAGATGTGCACTGCTCAGAGCTAAATTATGTCCTTTTCCTCACTTCTTACATTTGCTGCTATGTGGTCAACCGTTTTCCAATTGCTGAGGGTGTGTAACTGGAAAGATGATTCGTAATTTTGTACAACACAATCCTACAATAAGCATTTGTCCACGTGAATCAGCACGGGCAAGTGCTAACTTGGACAATAAGGAAATTATTGGATGTGCATCATATGGCCGAATCCTGGTCATTCAAACCCAGATTTTTCTAGGAAAATGCTGCTTATAGTTTTGGCTGGATCTTTGATTGTTCCAGAGAAACTACTTACCGTATTTTACCGGTTGTAAGTCGACCCCGGTTATAAGTCGGCCCCCGTATCCGGAGGTCTCAGTTCTGCGTTTTAAAGTTTTCACCCAACGAAGCACTTCTAACTACTCCCTGCTACTAACACATCAACAAATCATGTAAACATTCCTTATTGGAGGGTATAACGTCCCAATCCTTGAAAAAGGCCAATAAACTGGCACAAAATGTACACACGGTGCACTCGTGCATGCAGTGCAGGTCATATTTTTAAAGATACTGATAGTTCCCGGTTATAAGTCGAATCCCGGTTGTAAGTCGACCCCCACCCTTTCTCCTTCTATTTTTAGTCGTGAAAGGTCGACTTGCAACCGGAAACATATGGTAGTAGTGCATAGTGGATGAGGTTCAGACACCGGCAGTGTGAGAAGCGGAGTGTGTAGAATTTAGGAGCACTTTTCATAATCAATACACAGCACCAAATCTACTCATAACCTAAGTTGCACAAATCTGGAACGCGGCGTGATGTTGCATACCGTAATTGATCGTTTCAAGAGTACATGAAAACCAGAGTGTGCAGCTTGGGGCCTTTTCTGCTATGGGTGTCTGTCACGGCGAAATTCCGTGATTACATCATATTTGGCCCAGATCTGAGGCGGGAAATGGCGTAGTGCGTACAACTGAGCTGCAGTTGTGCAGAAAGAGACCTGCTTGAATCCTGCTTGTGCGCACTACATCACTAAAATGATGTAATCACGGAATTTCGCCGTGACAGCAACCCATCCGAGCTGCACACTCTGGTTTTCATGTACTCTTGATCGTTTGGATAATCCATATCGTGTAGCATGTTGCTGTCCGGTCGATCTTCCTAGCAGAGGGGTCTTATCTCATCTTGGATTGTATACTTTTCTGATGTGTCTGTGTGTGTATATTATGTGTCTGTGTCTGTATGTGTGGTTATGTGTGTATATTGGACACATGTAGGTCGTCTTTACCAGGTTGAGTATGCCATGGAGGGCATCAACAATGGCGGTACATGTCTGGGAATTCTAGCATCGGACGGTATTCTCCTTGCCTCAGAAAGACGGAGTACGAATAAGCTTCTGGACAAGGCTGTATACTCAGAAAAGCTTTATCTACTGGATGAGTACGTAACTACTATTTCTCAGATTTTTATTTTTATGCTGTTTCATCACTAAGCATTTGAATCTTGACTTCAGAAAACGACTACTAGTATTACAAGTAGCTTGAACTTGGTCACGCTGTCACAGAGCTGAGCCATAATGTATACAATGTATACAATATGGGTCAGCTCTGTGACAGTCATGTAGATCCAAGTCTGACAGGCAATCTTTCTTCAGCAAGTGTGGGTTGCTTTTAAGTCAATAGCAGAGATGTTCCATTCAACTTTTTCTTCCAATAAACACCTATGGATGTTATAATTCACGTCGATGTGAGCTGGTATGAGGTTCCGTTTGACGTTGACCAGAGTGGAATGCAGATGTCATAGAAAGACTAGCACATGCTGCGAAAGACACCATGGAATAAAAAAAGAATGCTTACAAATCGGCTTTTATCAACAATAGTGAAAGCTGCTCATGTTGGAAACACATGTTTGAACATCATTCAGCCATGCACACATCGGCACACATCGCATTCAAATTGATGCTGGGTAATACGAAAGTGGAATCTCTCTAGTGTGTAACTGCTGCTTTATTCTCTCCTAGTGCTGTGCGACTTGGACACAACATGCTGGAAGTCCTTCCAAAACTTGCCCACCTTTTGTGTGTGTGTGTGTGTGTGTGTGTGTGTGTGTGTGTATGTGTCACTGTATGTATGTGTGTGTGTGTGTGTGTGTGTGTGTGTGTGTGTGTGTGTGTGTGTGTGTGTGTCTGTGGTGTGTGTGTGTGTGTGTGCCCGCATCTGTATGCATGTGTGTGCATGCGTGTGCACGTGTGGGTGTAGGTGTGCATCGGTGCATCTGTGTGTATGTTGGTATCGCCAAGCCTTACATGTTCGTGTATGTTGAATTCTGTCTGTTCTCTTTCATTTTGCAGCAACACAGCATGCAGTGTCTCAGGTATTACATCCGATGCCAATCTGCTAACTGAAACTCTTAGACTACGCGCTCAACAGTGAGTTGAATGGATTGATTTGAGGGTGGCGGGGGTAGACCCTTGGTGATCAGCACCTATGGCTATGTTCATCCCGGTTGAGCCGTGTGCTGCATTGGATCCTTGGGCCTCGCTTATCTACAGACTTACCCCTAGCACGGCCCTGTTTGCTGCTTCTTGTAGCATGGCTTAGTGTAGTGTATAGGAGGCGTGTGCGTTGGTTTATCGTGGTGTCTGTCTGTCTGGTATTATTTCATTATCATAACCATTTTCATGTTGCTTCTGAACATTTACCCATTGATGCTGTATGTGTGTCTACATATCTGCGTTATGTACAGTTGCGCTCGGTGAAATCCGACCCAAAGTGCAAAACTGGCATCCTGTACCGGCTCTGATTATATTACATCATTGTATTTGTAAATGTATACGTCCAGCCGCATTTGTGACACTGCCAGGGCGTTGAGGGCGCCAAATATGCACCCTGGGTCGGATTTTGCCGAGCGCAACTGTGTGTGTGTGTGGGTGACACTGGGTGTGCGCGCAAGCGCATGCGTGTTTGGGGTGCGTGCATGGGCATATGCAGGGCGCGAAATAACGGTCGGACATCGGACAATTTCCGACCGTTTACGGTCAGTTTCCGGATGTTTTGTACACATCCGGACAAAGTGTCCGTGCACTTTTTTTGCAAAGTACAAAAAAGAAAGGGCACGTCAATCCTTTGTCTCATAGTCATTAGTGATGTCGTCTGGCAAGAGAAAGCCAAGCACGGATGATGCGGGTGCTCCTCTTGGAAAGAAGCCCAGAGCCTGAGGAGTCAAGACGACCACTTGTGACAAGTGGGCCGCCGAGTATGATAGGGAGCTTTCAACTTCTGTTTGGCTGAGCTATGAGCGCAGTCCTTCAGATAGTAGCGTTGGCAAAAATTTGAAGTGTAAGATGTGTTCCAGTTTTGTTGATAAAATTCGCAGCAGCAAGAATGTTTCTGACTCCTTCGTCGTGATAATATTTCGATGGTATTAATTCTACACTGAACATTGTGTGATTTGATGTGAAAATTTGCATGTCCGGACATGTCCGGCCATTTTTGCAACTGGCAGGACATTGTGTCAGAGCACATTTTAATCCTTAGCGCATGCCCTGCATATGTGTGTGTGCGTGTGTCTGCACGTGTAAGTTATGTGTGTGTATGTGTATCTGTGTCTGTTCTGATGTGTTTGTGTGTGTGTTGTTTGGCTATGCAGGTATTTGCTACGTTACCAGGAGCCTATTCCTGTTGAAATGCTTGTGCAGCAGCTGTGTGACACTAAGCAAGTGTATACACAGTATGGAGGTGAGTGTGCGTGGGTGACTCCTGGTGTCTGCTCTGCCCAAGTTTTAACTTTAACTTTTTTCTATCTGGCTGGTATTTAGGACTGTCTCTTCTCTACCCTCCTATCCGTTCGTCTGCCTGGCTCTCCTACTCTCTCTCTCTCTCTCTCTCTCTCTCTCTCTCTCTCTCTCTCTCTCTCTCTCTCTCTCTCTCTCTCTCTCTCTCTCTCTCTCTCTCTCTCTCTCTCTCTCTCTCTCTCTCTCTCTCTCTCTCTCTCTCTCTCTCTCTCTCTCTCTCTCTCTCTCTCTCTCTCTCTCTCTCTCTCTCTCTCTCTCTCTCTCTCTCTCTCTCTCTCTCTCTCTCTCTCTCTCTCTCTCTCTCTCTCTCTCTCTCTCTCTCTCTCTCTCTCTCTCTCTCTCTCTCTCTCTCTCTCTCTCTCTCTCTCTCTCTCTCTCTCTCTCTCTCTCTCTCTCTCTCTCTCTCTCTCTCTCTTTCTCTCTCTCTCTCACACCCCCCCCCCCAACACATACAGTCTGGGTTTTTTTAAATCTATCCTGTCTTCGCCTTCTGCCATCTGCTTCCATGCTCACCTACATCCTCTCACCAAATTATTTATTATAGCCACTTGAAGTATACTTCTGGTCATCTGTTTGGGAAGCAGCAAATAGCTGCTGCGGGTCTTGTTTCTGCCGTCCGAAATTCGTTTGTCTGGTGCTGTTGTGTCTCTCCTTGGGCACTTGTCATCCAGTCGTTTCTCAACACAGTTGTATATCAAATCCCAACGAAAAAGTGTCAACTTTGCTCCTTAGTGGCTAATTAATCTTTGCTGCTTCTGCTGCTGCTGCTGCTGCTGTTGTTGTTGTTGGTGGTGGTGGTGGTGCTGCTGCTGCTGCTTTTGTGTGTGTGGTGTACAGGTAAGCGCCCGTTCGGTGTCTCCCTACTGTACATGGGGTGGGACAAGCATCTCGGATATCAGCTTTATCAGAGTGATCCTAGTGGAAACTATGGTGGCTGGAAGGCTACCTGCATTGGCAACAACTCGGGGGTATGTGCCAAGTGCTGTCTTGTCTTCTGCCAATATCCTGTATATGTATGCGTATGTCTGTGTGTCTGTCTACTTATGGCTGTGTGTATGCCTGGGGATGTTTTGCGTGTTGCATGTACACGTATCAGGGTTCTAGCCAGGGGGGGGGGGGGGGGGGGGTAGGGGGCGCAGTGCCCCTACGCGGATAGCGCACTACCCTACTCATTTTATTTTTATTCCCGTAGCTATGCAGAAGACGTTACTTCAGTAACGTCTGGCGCTAGCCAGGGTCCACACAGCTTTAATTTGGTGTTTGTGTCACGCCTGGCGCTATCCCGTATCTGTCCCGTACCGTACCATCAAACACAGCTGGCCACATACAGCTGGCCGCACTATTCAAATAGGGCTTTCAAACGCAAGATCATAACGTGAAGCAACTTGGAAGAATAAGTATGAATGCGAAGTGTATGGGGGAATGCATGTAGGGCGATAGTGCGGGTTCGAATCCCAGGTAATGCATGAAAAAAAATAGGAAAATGGAAAAATTTATAACATCCCTATTCTTTTTTTGCCGTCACAAAGGCGGTAGATGGTGTCGTATTACCCTCGTAACGTACAATCAAAGACGGCTGGCCACAACTCGCTGCGCCCTTATGTTGCATTCTGTGTGACAAAGCAATAGTGGAACATGGAACAAATGGGTGAACTGCTTGTTTCCCTGGCTAGAACCCTGTGTATATCACGTGACTTGATGAGAAGTTTCAGAGAGTTTATTGGATTGTCTTTACCCCCCTCTCTCTATCTCTCACCCATGTATGTACACTGATGCAGGGATCGATTTATCTGGGTTCGCATCGCAGTTTGCGAGTCAAAATTCACTGGCTGCGATTTCCTTTTCGTTTTTTTTATCGCCCCAAACTGCGATGCACTGGTAATGCATACCGGTATGTACAACGACCATTCTGTACTGATTGTGTGCAGTTTACATGCGTGACTGTTGTACACACTGCTGACTAGGGAGTAGTATTTTACTACTCCAACCAACTGGCCTGTCCTGCTCAGTCCGCGCGCGGGTCGCGGATCGCGCTCTTCATGATTTGGACACTGCAGTCTTTTGAAGTTTTGTACACGGCGGCGACTTTCCCTGAAGTTCTCCTTTCTTCTTTCACTGTCAAGCTCGATTCAGTTTGTTTCTGTTCGACAAGACACAGTTGAAGTAAATGGTTCTAAAGCAGGATTCACAGAAGCTTTTTTGCGATGCAACACGCGGTGCGACGTGATCTGCGATGGACGCGTGCGATGCGAACTCGCGAAATACCATTCACAGAAGAAGTCAGTGATGCGACGCCTTGCTGATTTGCCGCGAAGTTCAATGCAGGTGGGTATGTCACCATGGTATTTGCGCGGTTTGGTACAACTTGTACAAATTTATAGGCAACTCTTGAACCTTTGTACAACTTTGCTGTAGAAAAGG
Source organism: Sycon ciliatum (assembly GCF_964019385.1). NCBI lineage: Eukaryota > Metazoa > Porifera > Calcarea > Leucosolenida > Sycettidae > Sycon > Sycon ciliatum. The sequence continues at coordinate 10,209,473 of NC_088647.1, forward strand.
TCAAAATCGTACACCAAGTCGCTTGTCGCATCGCAAAAGTTGAGCCAAGCTCAACTTTCGCGATGGCCCTGTTGCGGCAGTTGCGTGGGGTGTGAGATGGCTGCGATTTGGGGATTTCCCGGTTTCGCGGCTGTCGCATCACGTGTCGCATCGCAAAAAAGCTTCTGTGAATCCCGCTTTAGTCTCATGTAGGTAACATGTCAGTGAATCTGATCACTGTCCAGAAGTGGGAAAAAGAACTGGACCTGCCAGGAGTGTCGATTCGTTTCGATGAAGAAAAGGAGAAACGCGAAAATTCTGTGCGCTTTGCACGAAGTGTCACGATCGTCTGAGCGCTTTCTTGAGCTTTCTTTGTCGAAGGAATCAGTGGAACTGCCCTGTGGAAGGACATTGGGCGCTTTCGATTACACGTTTGCACAATTCTGGAACTGGGTTTTGTAATTCTCGAATGACCAGAATGTACGAATTCTGGCCATGTAAACGAACGACTAGTCGACTGGAATTCGCAACGCATTTTATTCATGGCATATCACAAACAAAATTGGTCGTAAAAGTGATCACGTGCACCCTTGCGCGCACGTAGACCCAGCTTCGCGTACCAGTCCATCCCGGTGAAGGCTCCATGTCGGCAACAATATTGGGCTTCGATAAACCTGAACGAGTGTGCGAAAGGACCACCCAAAATGATCTGGTCTAATAATCAGCTCCCAGCGGAAACTCAACTGCGGCAATTAGCTTTTCGGGAAGACAAAAGTAGCAACTATATGCAGTAGTAGCCCTGCTTTCGCGCCACACCGGCCAGGGAGGCTCTCCCTTGACTTGAGTCATGCATGACCAGACCGGTAACACACCAAGTGTGCAATTCTGGCGCCAGAATTAGCGAAATTCCGCCCTGTCTTCAGATTTGACGGAATTGGATTAGATCAATTCTAACGACGGAATTTGTGTAATCGAACTGTGCATCAACAATAACTAATTCTAGAATTGACCAATTTGTGTGTAATCGAACGCGTCCATTGCGTTGTGAAGAGCTCGAAGTCGGATGGACGCTGATCATGTAACGAGACCATGTGAAACCCCTGACGTAAATATTCAGGTCAACCGTTCGCTTGGAAAAGCAAATTTCAACTGCAGCTATTGCCCTCTTCTGTACGAAATCCTGCTATTGTACAGATATACATGACTGTAAACTTTTGATGAAGGAAAATTGCTAATCAATGCTGGGAGTTGCTAGTCAATTGTAAAACTGTGTAGCAGTGAACTGCTATGCAAAAAAATCAGTAAATCGATCCCTGTGATGGACAGCTATACTGAATATTGTGTACATGTTTGTGTGTTGGTTTGCTTGCTTGTGCATGCGTGCTTGTGTGCGCATGTCTGTCTGTCTCTACGTGTGTTTCCGGTTTACTTCCAGGCTGCTGTATCCATTCTCAAGCAAGATTATGATGAGTCAATTACCCTGGAGAATGCACTGAAGTTGGCGGTAAAAGTACTCAATAAGACGTTGGACAGCACCAAGCTGACATCGGAGAAAAGTAAGAACTACATGCTGTGACTGTGGTGGCGTGTCTGTGCGCCATGAAAGCTATGCTGTGAAAAGCACTGTGCTGTAATACTATGCGGTGTGTGGGGAGGGAGGTCACGGTGGCCTGGTGAGGGGTCCTATGGGCATCTCTCTCTCTCTCTCTCTCTCTCTCTCTCTCTCTCTCTCTCTCTCTCTCTCTCTCTCTCTCTCTCTCTCTCTCTCTCTCTATCTATCTATCTATCTATCTCTCTGTCTCTCTCTCTCTCTCTCTCCTCTCTCTCTCCTCTCTCTCTCTCTCTCTCTCTCTCTCTCTCTCTCTCTCTCTCTCTCTCTCTCTCTCTCTCTCTCTCTCTCTCTCTCTCTCTCTCTCTCCCTCATTACCGGCCGTATAATACTTCAAACCTTGTCAATATGATAAATCGCGGCTCGGTATGAACTTTGTTTGCCAAAGTACTTTGTCGCTCATCAAAATGTGACGAAAACATGTTGCCGGCAGTATGTAAATTGAGTCTCGTTTGCTCATTTGCAGTGCAGTGGTGCACCGTGTTGCTCATTTGCAGTGCAGTGGTGCACCGTGTTGCTCATTTGCAGTGCAGTGGTGCACCGTGTTGCTCATTTGCAGTGCAGTGCTGCACCGTGTTGCTCATTTGCAGTGCAGTGGTGCACCGTGTTGCTCATTTGCAGTGCAGTGGTGCACCGTGTTGCTCATTTGCAGTGCAGTGGTGCACCGTGTTGCTCATTTGCAGTGCAGTGGTGCACCGTGTTGCTCATTTGCAGTGCAGTGGTGCACCGTGTTGCTCATTTGCAGTGCAGTGCTGCACCGTGTTGCTCATTTGCAGTGCAGTGCTGCACCGTGTTGCTCATTTGCAGTGCAGTGGTGCACCGTGTTGCTCATTTGCAGTGCAGTGCTGCACCGTGTTGCTCATTTGCAGTGCAGTGGTGCACCGTGTTGCTCATTTGCAGTGCAGTGGTGCACCGTGTTGCTCATTTGCAGTGCAGTGGTGCACCGTGTTGCTCATTTGCAGTGCAGTGGTGCACCGTGTTGCTCATTTGCAGTGCAGTGGTGCACCGTGTTGCTCATTTGCAGTGCAGTGCTGCACCGTGTTGCTCATTTGCAGTGCAGTGCTGCACCGTGTTGCTCATTTGCAGTGCAGTGGTGCACCGTGTTGCTCATTTGCAGTGCAGTGGTGCACCGTGTTGTGCTGCACCGTGTTGCTTCGAATTACGTAATACCAGCGGAAGCAGTTTTACATTGGTTCGGCCATACCATAGCCTTCACACATTTTGCACGATATGGCAGGTGAACATGAACTCCTCAGCAGTTAACACGTGCCGGTGGCCAAAAGGTCCCCCTTACCGGTTCCGCCGTGCCTGTGACATGAGGTAAACCACAAGTGTACCATTTCGTGAAAAGAAGAAGGACAAAATGTTACGAGTTATGACTAACTGTCCACCAACGTAACCAGATCTTATACAGTGCCTTGAGAATTTCGAGCGCATCCGCATCACTATGAAGTCCATTCTGCAAACACTCAAATATTTCGTAACTCGGCTTTCCCTGAACGGAATTGAGTGATCCAAAGGTCTATTCGCATTAGAAAGGTCTCTGCTGTCGGCTCCAACAAATCTGAAGTCGATCCGAGGTCGAATAGTGGAGTTACGGCACTCGCAAGGTATTTTACGTCCCGTTGCAAATTTTCACTTCCGCACTTGGGTGGCAATCATAATTTTTATTTTGACATAAAGGATTTCCCTCTGTTGCGTGACAGTCCGGGCATGCATAGACCTGTGTGACGTCTGGCACAGGTCTTTAGTGGCTAGCTACAAAAGATAGAAGCGCTCTACGATGAATACTACAAAAAAACCATGGATCTTAGCGAATTGTCTCAATTTTCCGTTGTGCGTGTCTTCCCAGCTCCCGAGGCTATAGTGCCACTGCAGTAACACTCCAGCTGGTGAAAACCCCACTGGTGTGTTCCTCTTGCCAATAGCTTTCCAGATTACTGGAGATTCATTGCTAAAGTTGTGGTCCGAACAGCTTCCATTTGTAGTGCGTACGGCGATTTTCCAGATCGAATTTGGCAGCTATTGGGTATTGAATCCGATTGGAGTATGGCAAGATGTTGGAAAAAAACCCGTATTGTGCTCGCCTTGGATAGATAGGGCGAGCAATTTTTTGGGGGGGGGGGGGGGGCTGCTCTCCCACCACTCTCCTTGAGAGGATAGCGAGAGTGATTGTTCACTCTCCTGGATTTATCTTACACGAAGGTCTGGGAATATCGCTGATGCAAGGATATTTCTTCCTTGCTTCTGGTACAGGAATATCCCTGCCATCTGTGTACATGGCGTACTCCAGGAACGCCGATTATTGGAATGTACTAAAGGGCAGTTTAAGGCTAACATCTACTTTATCCAAAGGCTGATTATCACATTGTACTTGTATTTGTTGTACTGAATCTCACATCTAATTCTTGATCTGAGGTTGCCTGAAGATTGGCCAGCAAAGCAAAGCTTCCCGCCACTGTGAACTTGTGCCGCAGGCTCCCCTTCATAGGTTGAGCGCTTTCGCGCGACAACGGCAACTCTGCTCAATTCTTGCTCTGTATGTGTTTGCGTATGTGTGTGTGTGTATTCAGTTGAGATTGCTGCATTGACCCATGCCGACGACAAGACGAAAATTGAAATTCTGTCCACGACACGCGTCGATGAACTCCTCAAAGAGTACGACCTGAAGGCCCAGGCAGAACGGAAGGAGAAGGAAGCTAAGGAAGCAGCAGAGAAGCGTGCACAGGCCGCAAAGAAGTAGGTGTGCGTGTGTGTTGGTAAGATTTGCAGGGGAAGCCGCCCGCTTCCCCGTGAAGTTATTTTTCTTTCTTTTGAACCACTTGTACATGAACCCTATCTCGCAATAATTCGCGTTTTTTTGAACATGCTTGCAATGCGCCCGCTACATACCCGCCACCCCGATCATGTGTATATGTTTTGTTGTTGTTGCTATGCTAGTCGTTTCCTGCATTCCATTTGCATTTCGTTGTTTTTATTAGTGCAGCAGCTATGAGCCTGTAAGTAGGAATTTAAAAATCAGCTCTGTATAATATTACCCGGTATTGGCCCTGGAGGCAGCTTTTCTAAATACATTCTCATACTGACTACAGTCCATTCATTGGAAACTGGCACCCTAACTTTTTGGTGTCTCTCTCACATAGTTGTAGATATCGTGAAAACAACAGTACATCCTGCATTGTGTGACCCGTGCAATTACTCCTTGCCACATTTGAGGCCAGAAAAGTCCAAGAACAGGGAAATAGAAATTCAGCCAGGTTTTACCAAATTAGGACAAGTATGCCATGGCAAAATGTACGGAGAAGCAGATCCAAAACCCAAATTTTGAGATTTAAAGTGGGTTTTTGATCCTCAATTCAGCCCAAATCCGACTTTAAAAAGCCAGCGGGCCAGTTTCCGATGAATGGACTGTAGGGTACTCCATGGTGGAGGCGTTGCTTGTTGTTGTCTTGGAGAAAACTCTCGCGTGTGGCATGTACTATGGAGGGTTTTTTTCGTGCCGGTACTTGTGATGTTTAAGTGATGTTGACTGAATTACCTACAGTTCTCAACTGGATACTCTCTCTCACTCACAGACAAGGATATGTGCATAAAGTCGTAGCTAGAACTGCAGCACTGGTTTCTGTGGAATGCTCCCAACCCCTTGACCCTGAGAGTAAATTCTCCAGATGAAGATGTTCATCCTGATGTACTGGTACTTTGTTTGGGCTTGTAACCTCAACAGCCTTCAATCTTTTCATCGATATGAGGTGTGTGTGTGTGTGTGTGTGTGTGTGTGTGTGTGTGTGTGTGTGTGTGTGTGTGTGTGTGTGTGTGTGATGCTTCATTGGTGCCGAGACTTCATAATGTATTCGCTGCTGGAAAAGCACGGTGAACTATTCAACTGTATGTAGGTCATGTTGACACTGATGTTATGTCGTTGGCAGGTCATTCCTGTAGCGCCTCTCTCTCTCTCTCTCTCTCTCTCTCTCTTTCTCTCTCTCTCTCTCTCTCTCTCTCTCTCTCATGCATTGCTGTGTGTTGTCCTTGATTGTACTCCTATAATGTTGTGGATTTAATAGTGTCCGTTTCGTGACGATGGGACAGGATATGTTGCAAGCCGCACGCCCTATCCAATGCTGCCCAGTATCATGTACTTAAAAGTACACCGCACTGCTACAGTCATGTAGTTATTATGGTGTGCGTGGAATTGCAGAACTTTGTAGTAGCATCAAGAGTGAATAAGCTCCCAGAGCGTACGTACTCTTGGTATCATGTATGTGTCTTGTGAATGCGACCGGGTGCTTCACCAAAGTTCAAGAACAAGCTTCCCTACCATAACTTCTATTTTTATATTGCTTTTGACAAGCGTTTGGTGCAAGGCGTTGGAGTCGTTTTCTGAATTGCTTTCCCTTGAGAGCATGGTCATGATTGTGAATGAGGCGATGGCGATGTCACTGTTAATTAATGAGACTGGGTAACTTGCCAAGTATCCGTCTGTGAGGTCATCAGTGTCAATTGCTCACAACGACCTGGATAGGAATGTATCTGGATGACTTCCGCTGACATTTTGTAGCACCCTTCCACTTTCCAGTGGCTGCATTGGCATTGTCGTACATGTACAATCATGTTTGTGTGTACACATTCTCGCACTCACAGTCAGCACTCAGCATGCAGTGCATTGCATAAAAAAAGTGCATTGCATAAGACTTTGCATTGCATAAGGCATTGCATCACTTTCGAGTTTCCAAAAAGGCACAGATGTGCAAATATAATCGTTGGACCAGATTGAGTAATCGTTGGACCGTGTAGAGGAAGCCTCTCTCTTGATGTCAGAAACTCGGTCCGCGGTGGCATGCTGCATTCTTGCCTGTCACGCACAGCCAGGAACGAATTTCTGAAGTAGATGCCGCCCACTTCCAGTGAATAGCGTGTGGTGTAAATAGTTGGCATTGATTCTCAATCTCAGCTTGTGCTCGAAATCCACAGCGTGATCGTGAGTGGAGTCGATGACCTCCCTCCGGGCCTCCGCGACGGTACGAGCAATTCACGAGAGCTCAAGCGAGGAGGAGAGATCGAGGCCCGAGAGTCACTTGTTGTACGGTTAACCGGTTGTACAAGCAGGCAAGAGTTCATTACCCCCACTGTACCATGTGTACTGCCTACTGGGCTACAGTAGGGGGGTAAGGGCGGGCCGGTATGAACTCTTGACAGTTGACGTCTTGGCTTTCAGTTGTTGTACAGGTACTAGGTCCGGCCGAGCACCCATCAATCTGACAATCAAACAACCGGTTAAGGTGGCTCCTACCCCTCGGGTCCAATTTATTTTTGTTTGAAACGTGGCTACAAACGATTGTACTTTGTTCCGTTGGATATCTAGTGTACGGAGACAAATTTTTATCAAGTTCTACCGGCCGGTTTCACTCGGGGGAGGGGCCAAACATAGCATACTCACAATTGCCAATTTAGGCCAAAAAATACCGGAAAACCACTTTTTTTGGCAGTAGCACTGGTAGTTACCCCCTTTTTCTTGATGTCCAACATCAGGACAGTAGTATACTTGCTAAATATCAGCATAAGCTGTAGAAGTGGGTAGAATTCTGCTAGAAGGTGACCTTTTTTCTCTTTTCGGAATCATCCCATTTCAGCGCACACGTCCCACATATTAGCCCCGCCCACAAGTATTTGACACTGGACTTGCCCTGTATTCGATGGTTATGCTATCATAACCTAATAATGGTAGTGTGTAGCAAGTTTGAGCAGGTTCTACCGAAGGTAACTCGTGAAATAAAACTTTGAAGTTTCAAGTGATGCCATATTTCAAGAATCAGCACATTGCACTGGCCATTGTCCAACGCCTTAGAACCCCTGGCTCCACCATATGACAGATACGTATCTTACAATAATTGATTGCAACATCTTCCGAACATAGTAGTAGAGCTTTGGATCAAGTTTTAGCAGTTTCCACCGAAGCTAACTACCAAATTAGAACTTTGAAGTCGCCCACATACTAAATGCCATAGCTGAGCATGTGCATTGAGTGTATGGTCTAAAGGTTTTCACAACTATCTGCAATGCGGCAGATACGTGTCTTACATTACTTGATTGCAACATCTTCAGAACATAGTAGTAGAGGTTTGCATCAAGTTTAGACAGTTTCTACCGAAGCAAACTACCAAAATAGAACTTTGAAGTCGCCCACATACTAAATGCCATAGCTGAGCATGTGCTTTGAGTGTATGGTCTAAAGGTTTTCACAACTAGCTCCAATGCGGCAGATACGTGTCTTACATTACTTGATTGCAACATCTTCAGAACATAGTAGTAGAGCTTTGGATCAAGTTTAGACAGTTTCTACCGAAGCAAACTACCAAAATAGAACTTTGAAGTCGCCCACATACTAAATGCCATACATGTAGCTGAGCATGTGTATTGAGTGTACATGTATGCTCTGGTGTTTTTCACAACTTTCTCCAACATGAAGCCGATAGTGATGTGGAATTTGTTGACTGCTTTGTCCAAAACATAGTGCTGAAGCAATGCACATTGGGCACTTTCTACTGGTAATGCAATTATTATATTATACAGTGTTTGCTGCCAACATAGCAAGAAATACTTCTATACTAAATGCGTATTCCACGGGGTACGGTCCAATGGCTTTTCACTTCACATCTAGCCACTGTTCTTCGTGCATTACTTGAATGCTTAGTCTCCGTGGTAATGAAGCTAAGAGCCACACTGGAGAAGTTTCTAACTATCAAAAATATAAAATTTCGAAGATGCTACTATTACATCAAGTAGCTGTGTGCAATGCCACTCTGTTGAACACAGTAAGCAAAATCGAGTCACTAAAACCCTATTTGCCAGATACAAGCTGTTGAGACTGATAGCAGCTGTATGATCTGATATGGATGGCGGTTCCACACTGACCAGCACATGTACACGCGCACAGACAGAAGAACATACAAGTATTACACCTAACGTTACTTCGAAGTACACTGTGTACATCATGTAAATACAAGCGTATTTACAAGCATCACTCATGTTCTCCACAACCAGCAGTCCTGGGCCACTCCAGCTGGTCAGAGTGCAATAATTTCTGCAGCAGGCTTGACTTGGAAAGCTACTCACAACTGCCATGGCTGCAACATAAGTATTTCCAGCGCTTTTACAGTGCTACTTGTATTATAATTATTGTCAATCCATTGTGGTGCATGGCACTCGTTTTCAACAACATATCCAACGCCAGCAGAAAAAAGAGGGGGTAGGGGCAAATTACCACGGTTCAAAACTAGTCATATTGAACGGCGTTATGCCATGCCAGGCGCGCACACAAAACGCCCGCGCGAGCGCGCATGCATGTACACACCCGGGTGACACACATTGATGCGACTTTACATAGCCTGCACTGTCGTTCTATGTCATAGGAGTGAGTGCACACACATATAATATGTACATGTAGATTGCCTAATTTTGCATACGTAATAAAATTGTATATGTATACACACATGTGCGTGCACATATAGGTAAACTCAACGGCATACGCATGAGTGTGTGCCAGTAGGGCCACACAATTATCGGATTAGTCTGTGAAAGTTGCACGGCACGACAAACTTTCGGACAGTCTAAAGATATGACACAATGAATGTGGAATACCCTCCAGTGTGTAAGACCATTTCATATCTATTTCGCAGCGTTTGTGATTTTCGGAGCGTCCCTGTTGATATTTGATGTCCTCACTTGGTTGATGACACAGTCACAAATTATCAAATTCACCTCCGCAATGCCATCCAATCTGCGTTCCGCGATACATGTACAGTGAACAGTGTTGAGGAAAGCCATGCAGCAATAAAACAGTTGAGACTCCCAAGCAGAGGATACAATTCAACAGCGTATTGAAGTACCGTGGAATTGTTCTAAACAATTTTCAAGACACATTTACAAAATTTTAAGTGCGTCTTGAAACGTGTTTGAAGTGCTTCGATGTATTTACCTTCGATATCCCTGAATCGATCCATCCACAGCTACCTGACGAATTTGCCAGTCAGTGCGGGAGATGATCGAGCAAGTTATAATATTAAGGTCGCGAGATGTCAGTGGCACTGGCAGGAAATCTACACAACTGAGCCGCGTGTTCTGAAATAATTTTCTAATACTCAGCCATGATTCAAGAGCGGACTTCTCCCTTCTTATGGTACGAGCACCAGTCGACATTGCACTCTTGGAATATCTTCTGCGAGTGCTGCCTTCCCCTTTCATAGAAAGAACGAGTGAAGAGGGACACTAGCAGCAGGTTCTAGCTAGGTCGCCAGAATTCAAAGTGCAGAAAAGCGAGAAGACGTTCAACAACGATTGATCGCACAAAAATCATCGCTACCGAAAAATTTACTGAAAATCTACACTTTTCAAACGATGCGCGCGCAGAGGGTGTGAGCCACCTTAACCGTGCAGTTTTGCCATGGTGACCAAGGTGACGTCACGTGTTCCTGTGTGCAAGCTTTTTATTCGCTTTTGGCGGCATTTTCACTTTCAGGCTTGGATTCTTTTCCTCTGGCTGAGTGTTGTTTGAACAAGTGTCGTGGCTGCTCTACCAGGCTAGGCGTTCGCTGGAGCTGTCGTAGTGCCTAGTGGCTGCTGCTTCATTGCTCGGTTTCGTGTTTGTTGAAGTACCTTGTTCATGGCAAGGTTGTTTGGACATGGACATGGCTAGCAGTACATTGTAAGCTGTTGAACTGGTACTTCACCGCCTCTTTGCCAGACGACCATCGTCGTCGGCCGAAATCTTGTTTTCAATCGAAGTCTGAGGTACACAGGGCTCAGTCGGGACCTTTCTCAGTCCAAGTTCTTTGAAGCAGACGATCTTATGGTCATCCTCCAGAACATTGGGTCGGCTGAAGACTGCGTCCGGAGCCTTTTCTGACTTTCTCTGGGCCTTCATCCTTGCTCTACCAAGCGCAAGCGAACATGACGTTTGTACGACAGATTTTGCTGGCGCTGGTGTTGGTACTGAGTAGTAGTAGTAGTAGAATTTATTATTTTGATAGGGAAGGCCCTACAGACGTTGCCGTCTTGTTACAGGGAACCCTAAGTGCTCTTTACAGAGCGAAACAAAAAACTACTGAGCTGTGGTGTTAGCGTGTCGTTATGGCACATCGTACCGGAGCACCTCTCCAACCTGCTGCTGTACTTAATCGGTGGCTGTTTCCTTGGCTCGTTCATCTACCAGAGTCGCTATGGGCACTTGGAAACCGATAAGATGATTGAAGCGCAGCTCAGCCGAGGTGCAATACTTGCCCTCGGTCTGAACATGTGCCTGGTAGGATTCTCTCTGCTCTGGGAGGAAACGCAGATGCGCACGGTCGTAGTGGGATGCATTGGCGCTGCAGCCATGTACGCCTTTCTGCGCGAGAAGAAGCCAAGCCAGGTACCGGCGAAGACGAGCAGACCTGTGGTGCTGGAGCCACCGCCGAAAACAGACCCGTTCCACGGTCACCACCAGCAGCAGGATACGGATAACGGCGATACGTTATTGTCATCATCGCCGGGGTTTGACTGGGATAGCATCTCCACTGTGTTATCGGAGCTGGGAGACAAGGAGCGTCAGAGGATACTGCAGATGCTGCAGAGGGTTTTCATGGCGGCAACGCAGCGCGATGACGGAGACGGCAGCGACGCTGTCTGCTTGCAGCGCGTGGTGTGGACGGTGGAGCAAGAAGCTCAGCGACTGCTGCAGGCTGCTAAGCTGGCGGAGCGGGAGCACCAGGATGGTGACATGCTGACGAAAGCGTCCGAGCTCGTCGAGTGGGCTATCCAGAAGACGCCGGAAATCACTGAGCTGGACATCTCCGACCTACTGCTGGCGAAAGCAGTTGCAGATATTAACCACCTGAGCTCAGATGTCACCAACATCCTTGTTGATCTGCACGAGCTGAAGGCCATTCACAATGTAGATCGTGACACCGCCCTGGAAAAGTCTCGTGCCCGTGCGCTGGCTGCTCGCCATGCACTGCCTCTTGTGGAAAGCAATAGCATGGTGCTGACAGAGGCACTGATTGCATCGCATGATGAATTGAAACCGTTTGAGTCCATCACTGGTATCCAGGTGGTGGCTCTACGTCCGGACGAAGGGTACGTCACCTTTGAAGGAAACGGCAGGGCGTGGGCTTTGAAGCAAGCATTCAGTGCCGACCAGGGTCTAAAAGTAGAAGTTCGCTTATTTGAATTCGCTACAGGCGAGATGTGCGGTGACATCATGCGTCGAGTACAGCGCGTCCGCTCTTGGAAGAAAGTAACAGACGAGTGGCCAGAACCTGTGTAAGCAGCCGCCAGACAGACAAACAGACCACTGCCGATGATGTTTCTCCTGACCATCATGCTGCCAGCGGCCATCGTAGTCTGCTCAGCACAGCCACTTCTGGCCACGGTGCGTAAGTGCTAGTGCGAGGGCAAGTGTCATGTGGACAGGTGGTGTCGAGTTGCTTCCAGACATGTGCCTTGAACGAGCAAACATTCATTCGGGCTGAAAAAAAGTTCCCAACTCTGATGATGTGTGGGCATGCTTGGACCCAGGTGCAAACAAGCCGCTTGGCATTGGCACAGTCTCCGGATGGCTCGCATCCTCTTCCTGTGTCACGGCCATTGTTGTGCGGCACGCGACACCAGGATGGTGTTAGCCGCTGTAGAGCTACCCCACACAGGCTTGTTAGTTAGCATGTGCCTCCTCGCGCACCGTCATCCTGTCTGAAGCCCATTCAATGCTCGGGAATATTTGCTGCAGGCTGTGTGTTGCCATATAGAGCTTGTGCGGACGATGCAAAGCTGACGGACGCTGTAACTGCACCATGCTTGGCAGTGGGTGCGTTGAGCATACGGGCATGGCCCGGCCGATGATTGTGAATTGACAAGATTCACTGCACTGTTGCAACTTGCAAGGCTCGCTAGGCTCAGCGGTGAACAGCTGCCTGCTCGGGTTTTGCCGCCGCGCATCCGTCCGTGTTGGTCTGCAGCATCCAGACACCGGTAACTGTGCAGCACCGGCCGCCATCGTGTGTTTGTGCGCGTGCACATGCGCACCGTTTGATTGACGAGGGCAAAACATTTGATTATGCATGCCCGTTTTTTGATGAAATTTAATTGCATGGATATCATCTGTTGTTTTATGCAATTTCTTCTGAAGTGTGCTGTTCAGTTTGTCATTTTCTTGCTGAGATCATGGCAGGAAGCTATTTCTCTCTATTTTTGTCAATGGCTAAATTATTTGCATGCGTGGGATCAGATTAATGTCATGTTAGTGCATTGGGAAGTCTCGAGTCTACACCTTCCCACAGTACGGTCAGTGTCCTCTTGCATCTGTTGTTATTCGTGTGGCGCGCGAGTGAGTGTGAAATAGGTAGCAGGAATAGGAAGTGGTGTTTGGCGCATGACAATCCTCCATCCCTCTCATCTTTACCTTAACACCAGCTTGTAGTATTGGAAGAATATCACTGAATGTGATAATGTGTGGACAGAGTACACACTGCCATTCCTCTTTACTGGACTTTAGTCGGAGTAGGCAGGCATGATGAGGTATCTTTGGAAGCTGATGTACTGGACATGCCATGATTTTGCTCCCTAACTGTTCTACTATTCCATTACGGTAATATCAGGTGCTCAGTACTGGTACAGACCAGACTTCACACTGGTACTAGTAGTACTGATCAACTACTACCTTGCACAAGCCGGACTCAAGAACGCACCAGGGATATTATGTTTGGATGGGTTCACGTTTCCAAAATCACGGAACAGGGGAAATAAAATTCTAGGATAGAATCAAAAGATCTGGACTGATAATTAAAATAAAACAGCAGGGGCCAGTCACTGGCAACTTCAAAAGCAATACCAAAGTCTGATAAAGCAAGAAAAACAATAGCGCAAATTACTAAATGTGTTCTCTGGATGACAGAATCTCTCTGCTCTCATATGAGTTGTATCAACAAAATAATCATCAAAAGCTCAGGGTTGCAGGGAATCATAATTATGCGGAGATTCGAAAATCATCATATCTATTGCCATGGCGAAAGCCATCATCGCATCAAGAGGACGGTGAGAACAAATCGTAATTCAGATAACAAAAATCAGAATGGAGTGCAGAGTGAAAAGCGAGGCCACATCAATTGAGAAATTAGCAGATTTATAAGAAATAGTAGAGGCTGTATCAAGCAGGAAGATTTACTTTGAAGCACCAGGCATCAGCAGTAGCATTGTACACCGTACTGCACAGCCTCTAAGTAGTGAGGAGCTGGGGGAGAGTGAGCCAGGGAGGTTTCTACTATAGTACAGCACTTTCCAGCAAAACTGGCGATGGCTTTCATCAGCTAGTATATGCAGAGAGCGAAATGGAGACGTGAGGATATGTATACAGATTGGGACCTCTATGTTACACAAGCAACACTGATGTGCTTTTAGCGATGGGAATGGGTGAAGGGGCACTGACTGTACACAACGGAACTTGTACAACGAAATCTGTACACCAAGGGCTTGGGGTCAGGGAGAGGGACATAGCTGCCACATACATTTACGATACGGGCGTCGCCACAAACCTGGCCATGCGACTGCTCCGGTAGGGAGGTGATGGAGAGCGAGCCAGGAACTGGTGGTGGTGGTGGTGGTGATGGCTGGACGTAATCGTCGGGGGTGACTCCGGAGGAGATGGATACGACTGCTGTCTGTAGGATACGTGGCGAGTGTATTCGCTGCTGTTGTAGTTGTTACTATTGCTGCTGCTGCTCGTCGTGGCGTTGAGCCATGACAGAGAAGCGCCCTGGCGGTTCCATGGAGTCGAATCGGGCTGAGAGAGACGGCGCGTTAGCGGCGAGCGCCTCACTTCGAAATTGACAGGACTGTAGCTGTAGTTGGGCGATGTACTTTGTCGAGGTGGGGAGACGCTCGGCGATGGTGGCGAACGAGACGCAGGATACCAACTTTCTGCGTTCGGGCTAATGCTGGTGGATGGCGGCGCGGCTCGCTTGAGCAAATTGCACACTGATCCATCCTCGCCAATGCGGTAGGAAACCTCACGCGGATCGACCCAGATAGTCAGCTCCGCTGGCAATCGATGTAGTTCGGAGGTGAGCGAAGCATGATCTGCAGCGCACTGAATGATGGGATCTGCTTGATGGTTGATCCTCAGGCATCGATACCCACTGCCTTTCGTGGGTTTCTCGGGATGCCAGTGACATTTATAGTGTTCCATCAAGCGATGCGTCAGGTCTGTCGTGAACATCTCAACCTGCTCTTCGTCCATGCACTCAACACCAGTGCTGAGCAACTCTGCCACGAAATTCGCAGCACAACAGACTTCGTCCCTCATCTTGGGTCGAGGAGCAAAAAAATATTATTCACCACTACAACGTCAAGTGTAACGCAGCCCTCGCAGGAACAGAAGAACCAACACCTAAGCTTATAAGAGCCGTGATAGCCGCAATAAACTAGAGGAGAGCCAGCAGGGATGCTGACCGGAGCAAGATGCAATCAACTGGCCAGCCGAGCAGGAGCGCGCGGGAGACAATAGCTGCAGCGCTGGTTGACAGGAAGGCTTTATTGGGTCGGTAGGTTCGCTGACCGAGAGCGATTACGAGCACCGACACTGCTGCACTGCTGCCAACTAGGAGAACGACCGCTGGATAAGCCTAGAGCGGCTTCACGAAGTGATTTCATAGATGTGGAGCACACATTTTATATGCGCTTGACTCGAACTGTCTGAGAGTCTCTCTTCTTGATGTCAGTGCAGCCCAACGACGTTACGTGCGCTGGGCACGCCAGACAGCTGCTGGTCGTGGCCCTATTCAGCTATTGGTCACCAGCAACACCACTAGATGACAGGCTAGGCTTGGCTGGGCCGTACTGCCGCTAGTACTACTGCCGTACTGGGCTTGCACGCTGCTATGGTCATCACTACAACAACTCGCAGGCTGGGATATGCGGCAGCGATCGCACTGATCCGACGCGACGGCCCTTGGACTCGTTCAAATCTGCACAAATCAGCGCAGTCGGTTTGGCTGACTGCATGCGGACTGGGTAAACATGGTAAAAGGGCACTAGCACTGGATCATGGACATGGTGCTAGCTGGGGGCCGCAGCCGCTACCACTACGAGTACGACTCACACAAGCTCGCCGCACACTGCACTGTCGTAGTCGTACTGGCACGCAGCGTGTGCTGATAAGTGGTAGATCTGGTGGTAGTGATACGCATCCTCTAACCTGTCAGCCATCCAAATGTGGTCGATCTAATGCAATGACCGACGATGTCCAACCAGGCTCTACTACACTGTCACTGAGTCTGTCTACACTATACAGTATACTACTGTACAGACTGTCCTACTCTAGCCTAGTCTAGTCTAGGCTCTAGAGTAGAGTCTAGTCTAGTCTACCTAGCTAGCCTAGCTCTCCTCTGCTACAAATGTTGGTCCTGTGGTCATGTAGCGCAGCCAACACTAACAGGCACCACTGCCACTGCTTGCATAAAAATAATGATCATGACCGGCCAAATCTTGAAATGCCACTTGTGCCTGTTGTGTTGACGTCCACGTCGAGTCCAGTGCATGCAGTAGCCAGTGTCCGGGGGCATGTCCCCGATCACGGACATCTTTCTCACCACTACTGTACTATAGTACTACTACATACTAGTGACTGCACTGACGTCATGACGTCACATGCTCGATTTGACCAATGCCAATGACTGCATGCATGTAACGCGGATTGTGGTTATCAACGATTTGATGTGGATGTTGCACTGACTATTTGCATCCCTCTCTTTCCTTCTGCATTCTATCTCAGTATCTGGCCCACTGTCCCGCACCGCGGCGTACCGGTGGGGGTACTAGACCTGGGCAGTGGTGGTAGATCTACGGAGTTTGTCCCCCTGTCTCTGATCCATGGCAGTGATCACATCGCAAGACTGGGCCATGGGTAGAGGACAAGTGGCAAGTGATACTTAGTAGTCGGTTGAGTGTTACATGTATGTCCAAGACTAAAAAAGTAGAATAATAAAAGTTTACCCGTATCTACTAGTACTAGTAGTAGTAGTAGTGCTCTTGGTATGTCCTATGACTGTTATGCCAGTTATGCCAGTTATGGGTTTTGCATTGCTAGTACATCATGCTGTATTGTATGATTGTATTGACTAACTGTACTGTACCTGTATACATGATTGTACTACTACTAGGCTGTAGACTGTAGTCTGTAGACTGTAGTGTAGCAGCTTGCTCTAGATCCAGGCTACAATGTTATTAGCTCTATATTCTTTACCCATGGCGTCATTGACAGTTTCCTCACAATCACAAGCTTCATGCAGCGACTGTCAGTTTCTTTGCGTAGCCATATTTTCGGTTCCCCCTATCCCCTGATCTGCAGACCCAGTAGTCTTACAAGTAAAGTTAGTTACATGGGACATAATATTGATTCTCATAGTACTGCATACTGTCATAGGAATGTCACCTGGCCTGGCCTCTAGTACTAGTACTAGTACTAGTACAGTATACAATCATGTATACTGTTGTGTACATCGACATGCATAGCCGTAGTCCCACGTCCTTGTTGCTCACAATAACCATGATAACCCGCCTACGACTCAGCAGGAGTATAACATGTGGGCGGCGTGCACATGTATGTATAATAATGATCTCTTTGTCGACGTCTTTGAAGTAAGTAGTTGGAACCGTCCGTGCGCGTGACTTGTATTTGTAAGTACAAGTGGGACGTAGTCGGACTCGGAGGCCAGGGCCGCCGCTGCGCACTTCCCCAGCGCTGCAGCCTGCACTGCAGTCTGTGTTGTTCCTGTGGACCCCAAATGCACCCAGTCCCTACCACGCATGCATGCCTGGGCAGAAAAAGGACGCCCACGCACTCCATCTCATACGTACGACATCAACACCTTTGTCATAGTTTGTGTCATAACAAAAAATAAAAGTTAGCGCTATCCCACCCGTACCCGGTACCCATCCATGATCCATGCCTTGGCATGGCACAGACCAGTACAGAGAGTCAGTGATACTGATACTGATACTATAGAGTATAGTGATAGTGAAGACTAGACAGTAGATCTACAGTAGTACAGCGAGACTGCATAGTGAGTTCAGCACACGCTATGCCCACATAATGTCATTATCGTGACATACGTAGGTCTACGTGTACATGTACTGCACATGCATGTGCGGAACGGTTCCGCTTTGTGAGAACACTTGAGATATTTTGAAGTGGCGTGAAGAGCGAAGTCACAGCCAGCCCTCTTCCCGTATTCACCTTCAAGTGAAGTACTTTTACTCTTTTACCATTCTGATCATGCAAGACAACAAACAAGGATAGTACTAGAGTAGCACGCTAGTGACTTCACTTCTGCTGCAGCCGACTACATGGCGGAGGTTTCGTATGAAGAAACATAACATCCCTCAAACTCAAAGAGCCTGGTCCGGCATGTCGAGCATCAAGCGCACGGTTTGCGTTACACAAAACTGCACAAGTGCCTGTGGAGACGCGACTCCGCCAATGGAGCAGAACAACTGCTTCGCCGTCGTCGATATGGGTAGGTCCACACATTAATAGCTACAATAGCTACATCTTCTTTGCTGTTGTCTTGTCATCTCCTAAAATCATTGGCTGGTTTGTGACATTTGCTACTGAAATACAATTCTACTAGGTCATAGGCCTAAGTAGTCGTACAGTAACTGTTGTAGTCTCTGTAGACTTTGTCACACGCATCGTAGCGGTTGTGTAGAGTTGTTGCTGGGAAGTCAACCACTGCATGCTGGGGGTCCATGGCGCTGCAGAGCGCAAACCCATTCAGCCCAGTCGGGGATTATCTGATAAAGTCATATGGATTCACGAACAGTGCAAAGAGCGTTGCAAAGCCTGACTGCTCGCTTCAGCTGGTTTTCAGCGGCGGAGAGCGCCTTACATGTAAGCATCTGTTTCCTATAGCTATGTCCAAAGACGGTATTGTGTCTAACAAGGCAACTGCCTTGAGATGATGTCGAGCGACGTTCAGCCGACAAGCAACGCAGATAGCCGGGAGCACGGCGTGGCTTATCCCATGATAGATGTTCTAAGGATAGCGATATTTCCGCTGTGCCACCGACAACCAACCCGTTTCGCTGGCGTTCAGAACGTCGTAGCTGCACTTCATCTGGCGGTTATTTCAATATTCGTCATGACTGACTTCTGTGTTTAGAACGTTCCCGACACCAGGCAGTGGTCCAGTACTCTTTCCATCCTAACTAAGTATCACTGAATCCTTTCTGGCAGTTTCATCACAGCTTACGCTGTTCTACTCAATAGTCATAGTAGTACTAGTAGTACATGTAGTAGTAGTCATTGAACTTTTTTTTTTTATTTACTTGAAAAGCACATAACCACCAGGAAAGCTGACAAAGAAAAAAGAGTAAGAAAGGACAGATAAAAACTAAATCCGTGATTGTCCAGAAAATGAGGGGAACAATCCAAAGTACTCAGCGCATCATGACATAAAAACTAGAGGCATTTGTTATTCGCAGTCACTTGTCTTTGACTTTGTACTGGCAAAGCAGATCATTATTATACCATACTCCATAGCGCAACTAAAAGCGTCTAAATATTATTATCCATTCTCCAAGTCCATAGACAGCACTCATCCAGGATTTCATATCCTTTATTGCTGAACCCACAAATTGTGATACAGATTGTACAGAACCATTCGAGGTGTTGAGAGAAAAAGCCATCTACGCAGGTATATTGTAGTTAGATCAAAACCCTTATTGGAAAGAACACGAAAGTGGAATAGCAAAAGGTGCACAGCAAAGCAAAGCAAAATACATATAGAAGCAAAGTAGAAAAGAAATACAAAGCAGCAATAAACAAGGAAACAACGGCAATTGTAATCGAAATATGAGCACTCAAAATAAGTCGTGATTCGGCAGAAGAGGGGACATTCGTGATGAACTTCAACTACAAAAAAAAAACAGAAAGAACTAGTGTGTAGTTAGATAGGAGTGCAGCTAGTAATAGCAGCATTGTTTAATTGCCATATTGAACTAATGTCTACTGTAAATCATGAATATGTAACGAACAAGAAAATCTAACGAGTTAACGAGCAAAGATTTATCGTTATTTTAAAATTCGTTAGCAAAAGTCGTATCAAGAGTAGATAAACAAGAGTGTGCAACTCGAGGATGGGTTGGCCCACGGCGGAATTTTTTGTTGACGTAATCTTTTCGACGACGCACGCACTGCGAGCCTTTTGGAGAGGTTTCCCTCGTGCACTTGGCCGGGCTTTACACTACAAGGTCGGTGCCCAGCACGTGCTCTCACACTGCTCTGCGGCAAAGTCCGCGTTTCTGAAAAAAAGGTGACGTCAACAAAAAATTCCGCCGTGGGCGGTGGTATCTGCAGATTGTGCAGGAGAGATCCGGAGTTGCACACTCTTGTTTATCTACTCTTGGTCGTATGCTTTGGGCCTCGCACGATTGAAATCGATCATTTCACATTATGGCATGCAGCGCGTGTTCAACGGATCATAACTCAGTCAATTCTCAATGGAATTCAACAATCAAAAGATCTAGATGATAGCAGAGACGCTCAGCAGTCGGCTCAAACAGTTCCGAAGTCTCTCAGATGATTTTTGACGAAGCCGCAGGAGACCGTTAATTTGAATATTTTACGCTCCTACGATGAATAAATTTCATTTTCTTTATTCTCCTGACATCGAGGTATACTGTGATGGACAACAATGAATGTTCTTGATGAGCATTCCTAGTATTATTGCATCTGTCTGAGAAAATCGTTAACTTTTCAAACCGTTAACCTTCGAAAATCAGAAAATCGTTAACTTTGCGGGTCGTTAAAATAATATGATTTACAGTATCGTCCCTGATTGCAAGTACAAAGTGCGTACTCCCTCTGGTGCTTGCATTACCATGCTCCCCTGATCAGGATGTACATGTACAAACAAGAGATATCGCATGAAAAACGGGCGTTCAACTCCTACTCCTTTTCGTAATACCAATAGTCCTATTCTAACCGTACACTATCTTCCTAATAGTGGAAATAAGAATTATAATAATGTCTGATCCCCACCAACCAGAGCGAAAATAGGCACACATACATGTACATGTGATTCAAGATCATTGTCATCAGAGTCTTCCATGTCAGTGCAAATACCTGTTGATAATACACCTAGTGCCTGTTGGGTTACGATATCTGACATTATTTGTATACATCTATAATCAAAATAGTAAAGAAAGCAAAACAAGAAATGGGCAAGAGATTCAGATCAATATTGTACAGTCAACGTGGAGACAATATCTTATACAATGATCATGTACAATGTAGCTACATGTACATGACGATTGTATGATCACTATTGCAAACATGTAATCGTGATGCTGGATCAGGACTTGACCAGCTCCGTTCCGGACGGTAGTTGTGTTCTTTGTAATTAGTCATTATTAGTTTTGTTATTACCTATCGCAAAGAAAACTGTTTTGTTGGAAATGGTCCACATGAAGAAATCGCACATTGTGTACTGGGATTTTCTGTTTCAGTCGACAATCTCTGCGTGATTTCATGTGAAGCAGAACCTCTTCAGGCTCTTGCTACACTAGGCTGTACTGTAGTCTTAGTTAGTATCTACGCAAGTCCAGGCATCATGACATTGTCAGGATGGGGATATGAAACGGGTAGGTGGAGGCTGAGCTGGGGCAAAACAAGTTTAGACAATCCTGCACTGGTCCGTCCGTCCATGCACTGGGCTAAAACCGCAGTTGGACCTACAAGTACACAATGGGCCTGACATCACCATTCAGTTCACCACAAACGAAATGCGCACAAGAAGACATGACGTAATGCGTTATGCATACGATTGTGCAATGACAGTATTATGTGTCAATGACGTACAGTATTAAAGTGACACTGACAATCACATGCCCGGTCATGTACGTACATGACTGTACAATGTATGACTGTAGCTTGAGTGACTGAGACTGGTTACAGTATGTTATCTGTTGTGTGTTAAATGTACTAGTGTTGACTGGCACTGTGCTGTGATGTCATATCTGTAGCCAGGGTCCAGTTTGGTTGTTTGGTACTGCCAAATCATGACATGTCGACATCCCTCATGTACGATGACAAGCCGTCTGACACGTGAAGACGTGTCGAGATGCAGCTACATGACGTACAGTGAGTTACCAATACCATGGTTACTAGTACTGGTAACAAACTGACTGTACTGCAATCAGAGTGTACACGTGCTACATCATACATGTACATACATGTACATGTACATAGCCAGGCAGTAGCTAGTACTGTAGAGTGTAGTAGGCCGACTGCAAGCTGCTTATTCGCACGCCACAGACGTCAGGCATGACGCAATGCAAGGGCGGAAGGTAAGTACACTGTCTGTTAGCTGTACGTGGTGTAGCTAGCTGTTCAGTGGTGCCTTCCACCCTCGGATAGTATGATTTCGAACTCTTCCTGCTCCAATTACATACATGTAATCATTGGGTTACTAACAGTAACAGTGGTCTGACCGACTCAGTCAGACTCAGACTCAGTCAGACTCAGAGAGCAGGGTCTGATCATGAACTAACTAACACGTCACCGGGTCGTTACTTGGGTACTGTAGTAGCACTGAACAATGCGCAATGCAACATGCCATGCCATAAGCATAGTTACTTCCACCAACTAACTACATTATTGTATTTCTAAAGTAATGGAAGTAATTAGTATCTGGATTTAGAAGACAATAACATTGAAGTATGATATGACTGGCTTGACGTCATCTTGCAAACTGATGCTAGCAATCCTAGCAATAGCTAGCATGCTGCGGTAGGTGGGAACTAATACTTACTTACGTACATGTAACGTCGTTACGACGCGTAGTAGTCACATGTACATGTACATGTACTGATGTAGTTCTCAAAGTAGCTCCTACAGCTAGCTACAGTATACAGATGCAGGTACTTAGTACAAATATGGACATGCGCATAGCCATAGATCATCAGTATGGTAAATGTGGGTCCATATTTGTGCATGAAATCCAGCTGGATGGATTCAGGTGATGTGCGGTGGATCAGCACAGCAAGTCACAAGTGTCACAGATGAATACCACACAGACCAGTGGCAGTATACATGTAGTACAATATGCGTGCACTGATGCTGGCTGCTCCAGCTACTAGCCACCCACTGTGCATACAGGTATGACCCAGGCCCTCGACACAGCTGCAGAGAGGACTGGTGTCGACCCAGGATCTACTCTATCTAGGACACATGGCAATGCCAATGGTGACTTGGGCAGAGTCCTAGCTGTCCTCAGCAGCTTAGGATCATATTAGGAGCGATGTCATCACCTTGATACTCCCCTGCCGTAGTGCCACAGAAAGAAAGTAGCTAGTTCCTGTGCATGTCTGCTTTGTTGAGCAAAGGAAAAGCAGGTGTGTCCAGGGAGGCACCATATCTGGTAGCCATGCAAATGCATGCCCCTGACTACTTTGTGCGCACATTGATTCAATGACTATGACTCTGAGTATGAGAATGTGACGAGACACATGCAGTAGACAGGAGTTTAATAGTTGAGTGTGTGATCATCTGATTATTTTATTTTGTACATGTTGTAGAGATTAGAGTGGCTGATTGATTCCTATCATTCAATGATTATGAAGTGCACAAAATTGGATAGCTCCGGACTGATGCTCTTTGTTTCAAAGCATCCAACAATAATAATAATTAATATGAGTGATTGTTGGATAGGACACTGCACTCACTACTGTACAGTCATGTACATTGCCACTGTACAGTCATGTACATGTATGGTATGCCACTTCATGGTAATGCCTGCCATCAAATCAAATCAAAATCATGTCGTTCACTTCGAATTAGTTGTGTGACATCAGCTACAACCTTTCTTTTGATGTGTGCTACCGAACTGAAGACTTGCGTCAGTGACTAGTGCGAGAATAACTCATGCTGCGTTGCACATGCTGGTAAAACCTCCGAATATAGCCGTGGCATGTGTCATGTACTCAGTCAGAACCGACAATGTCTGTGTATTGTATTCGTTTTGAGATTGTTCCTACATGTAATCAAAAGAAAGAACTCACAAGCAGACACATACACACACACACACATACACACACACACACACACACACACACGCACACACACAGTGAGTCAGTGACACACACATACACTTATCACACACTTACACACACACACACCACACACACACACACACACACACACACACACACACACACACACACACACACACACACATGTACATACGCACACATACACACGCACACACACACACACACACACACACACACACACATATATATATACACACACACACACGCACACACACACAATAATGGCCGCAGTACGCGTGCTCTTGTGAAGGCTTCCGTCCTTCCGAGGCTCAGGTTGAGAATCGGAAACCCAATGCATACTGCACGCATACCTATAGTACAGTGTACAGTGTACTTGGAGTACATGTAAAATTGTTGGTTGATGTCAGCAAGAGCTTGACGGGTTTACGACTCCTGCTTGGGATTCATACAAGCTCGACCCCCTGCAGCACACTTCAGTATAAATACGATACTCTGATAATATCGGATTGTTGATATAATTTTATCGTCCTGTGCATTGTTGCTATTGTGGGAGAAATGGCAAACAGTCGCATTTGCATACGCGATTGGATTAGATTCAGGACCTAACGTTACACGTACAAAGTCATGTACATGTACATAGTCATTGTAGCCACAGTGCCAGTGTGGTGACCTGGTGACAGTGCCGACACTGGGCCTCACTCAGTCTGCATTCTACACTTTAAAAAAATCTTCGCAAACCGGCAGCTGTGCCATGTGGCGAGTGTGGGAGGCAGCGGATGTTACAGCTGAGCACCCAGCGTACTAGTACAGTACATGTAGCAGTATTAGTACTGGCAGTAGCAGTATGTTCCCTTGTTCCAGGATATTTGCATGCAATGATTGTGTAGCCTATAGGGCAGCCAGAGCGAGTGTATGAGCAGGCCCCTAGGGTGTTTTGGCATGACACCTGGCAGGCGTCTGGCGTCCCGGGCCGAGCTCTGGTCGCGATTAGGCTGAGCGATAAGAACGTTGTCTCCACCTCCAAACCTCCATCCAGTCATTGGATAGTGGTACTGGTGGGTGCTTGGTCTTGACGTGTGGATTGCTCTAACCTCGCCGCTGTCAGAGGTCGGTGCATGTTGACTGCGCTGTCATTCTCAGGTTGACTGCGCTGTCATTCTCTACCTTTGACTTGTCATTGATGCAAGGGCAGTGTGGCGGACGTATGGCAGGGAGTCGGAGAAAGAATTCCCCGAAGTAAGACTACGGGACTGTGTCGTGCCAAGTCAGAATTTACGTAAACATGTGCTAACGTGCATGCGCCTACTCTGTCATTCGATGTCTCTGCTGCGACGGTAAATGAACGCGAACACACACGAACATCGCACAAGGTTGTTGTTGACTTTCTTTCGGACAGCATTACATGTTGACAGAATCATATCTGAGAATGTTCTACAGAATACTACTAAGATACATGTACATGTATACGTACATGTATACGTACATGTACATGTAGACATCGACATTGCACATGCACTGATTTCATCATCACAATGCAATGCCGACTGGGCAATGGCGAGGTACCCGGACTTCGGCGCTGACACGTGCCCACTTCTGGTGCCTGTCCTGAAATAATTCCCGCCTCGTCTAGATTCGGTGAGCAATGACATGATGTCGCCCTATGCATACTGACGTAGTCTTACTATCCACAACGGGAATGTTCCGGAGGTGTCCTGACCTGAGCTGCATGCAGGACAATATGTTATGTCATATCAACACATCGGGGAAGTCTCAATACGTGTTTTTCTCCTGGGTCGGAGTGGGAGACTGGCACGGTGAGCACCAGACAGTGCTCAGCACTTTCCTACGCGTGTTCAGCACTTTCTGCGTGATTTCCACGAACTGCTATCTGACCTAGCATTTCTACCTACTTGGCCAAGCCGTTTGTGGATGCAATTGTGTTGCATGCAGGGGTAGCAATACTGCATACATGTACATGTAGACGGAGTGCAGCCTCAGTGCTTTGCGAACGCCTGACCTGTATAGCCTCGTCGGTGAAGAGACGCCAGTACTAGTACATGACTGTACATAAAGTCATTGTAGTAATATTAGACTACAGAGGACATACGTGTAGCACACCATTGCCATTGTGCACACACAGACTGTTGCACTGGTCCTGACACAGACGCTTGCATGCCGGATCATACTCGACATACATGTAAAGTCTCACCCGGGCATCACACTTCATTCACAGCATCAGCTGACTGATCCGCCGCAGGACATAATGATGTACATGTACATGTACAGTACTTGTAGTTGTACAATGACAGCCATAGTGATACTAAAACACAAATACACACTGCACTCTCATTGCGGTGCAAGCACAGAAGACAAGTGTTGTCCATTGCTAGTAAGTCACGGTAGGCCAATACACACTATACAGTGAACATATTCTACCTCAAGACTACAGTGTCTGCGTGAGCACCATCTACCTTGTCCAGTCTCTTTAGCAAAGTACTTGCACAATCGTCATGCACATGTCTTACGAGGTAGAGAGCAGCGACGTGTCCACGGGCTGTGGGGCAGTGAGACGGGGCATGAACTGGGCAATTTGGCTATTATTAATTTTTATTGTGGCACCTACAATCTACAATGTACATGTACATTGTAGATTGTACATTGTAGATTGTACATTGTAGATTGTACATTGTAGATTGTACATTGTAGATTGTAGATTCGCGAGTTACATGCACAGTAGCTACATGTACATGTACAATGTACCTCCTCGTCCTCCTGCTGCTACCTGCGATTGCTACCAGCTGTGGTGTAACACAGTCTCAGATTTGCGAAATAAAACAAAAGTCATCATCATCATCATCAAACTCCAAAATTGTGAATGCTGAGAGCAGTAGGAACGCTGAGCATGATCCAGGGTACTTTCCATGCACGTTGGAACCATTCTTGGAACCATTCCTATTTTTGGACACGCTGGCCATGAAGGATAGCACTTCCACTTGCCACATTCGATTTGAATGTAGCCAAGTTTGGCTAGGAGGTTACGGAGAGAATGACATTTTACATCCATGTTGAAAAGCCGAATCGCCCTGCACATCAGAGCCAATCACAATGTTAGTACTTTACTTTGTACATAGCTACGGGTGGAAAGGTTTCTAGTTCACTAACGTCCATCGTCCTGCCATGCAACAAACTGTGTAACGACCATAGTTGGCGTTGCCCGTCAGCACGGTCAGAGCCCTCCGCTGTACACCATACAGGTAAGTACCTAGAGCGGCAGTTAAAGGGAAACTGAACGCCAAAAATAAGTATGGCTTATCCGAAGGGGAATTGGGCACTGATTCCGATGAGCTATGTCTCGAGCCGATCAGAGAAGAGGAACTGTGTCAAATTTCATAAATAACACCTCCCATATTTGGAAATTGGCCTTGATGACGTGCGTACTGCTTAGCTGTCACCATGCTGTGCATGTTCAGCAGTGTAATTGAATGGAAGAAAACAATTACTTTGGTGTTTTGCAGCTCTGTTTCGTTCCCTGACGGTAACCAAATCTAGATGTAGGAATCTGTTGAGCAGGAGAGTGACACCTGTCTTCCCGAAGGCTGTCCAGGCTGCAGTGGTGATGAAGAAGACACGATCATCACCCCGAGATCGATCGTAGCGAATTGGAAAACTCATGGTGAATTTGCTTCCACTCCAAGGCAATGTCGAGGTATGAAGGGTGCTTGTACTGCCTTCCGAAGTGAAGAGGAGATGAACATGGCTTTGCATAGCTGTTGTTCTATGCCAACTTACCTACTCTTGCTGGTACCGTAGTGGCATATTGCAAATTTCGTGGACGAACAACTCTAGTCACTAGTGGCTAGTGAGCAACACTAACAGGTGAGATTTTTCAATTCGACAAAAAATGTTTTTGTTTGAGAACTGACAGTGGCAGTCATTAGACTCAGTAGGTGTCTTTGCTGCTTCTTTCCCTTCATTGGTAGGGTTGTGCTTGAATAATACAAGTGCTTGAAGTAAAATAAAATAAATAGAACATGTGGAACATAAATCTAATCAAGCATCAGTACATGTATTGCGCAGTTCAACTTCAAAGCACATGAAATCACAATGATCACGAAGTTTATGTAATCAGGAGTACACCCTGTGTTCAACGAACACATACACACATGCTGTATTGCGCACACACATGTACACATGTGCGTGCACCCCCATCCCATCCCACAGACACACGCATGCAGCGCGCACATCCATACACATGTGCGTGTACCCCCCCCCCCCCCCACACACACACACATTCCTACCCATACACATGTGCGTCCCCCCCCCCCACACACACGTGTGCACATACAGATACACAAACACACACGCACGAACACACACACACACACAAGATACGTGTAAGTGTACATGGTCTTCCTGGTGCAGATGCTGAGCCAGCACAATGGAAAATACCTCCATCAAGATGCTTGATCAAGTGTTGTGATAATGGCACTGTTTGTTTGTTTTTACAAAGAAGTGTGGGAAAGATTACAATGCATTATAATTCATAATTGTTCTTTGCCTTGTACTGTGCAGACCAGAATGCTTCGTTATCAACTCCTGGCTTTCCATCGGCATGGTGTTCAGCTGCAGCGGCATCTGGTCCGGGGAGTTCAAGTTGCTGGATGGCTGCACTGACACAGGATGGGTTTGCGTTGGCAATGCGATACGGCAGTCATCCCACATCACGAGCTACATGTTTATGTAATTTATATTGTCGCTTGTCCAGCAACGTCAAGGCTCTGCATGTAAACACAGGAGAACACCATAATACTACTCAGGGGATAATAATTTTGGGTATCAATTTCGTGACAATTATTAGATTCACACAATATTCACAACGTATGCAACACGATGCTGTCTATTGACACTACTTCAAACTGAAGTGCTCACTACTCCTCTCCCGTTTTTATCTCCCTCTACCTTATGAATACTCTGCATTACTGGTTTCGTTTCTACCCTTTCCATTGCTGCCAGCTCCCAGTCTTTTTCAATGCACAGCACCACCTTGACAGTCATTTTTGTGATTTGATGTACACATACTTTGAAGTTCAAATTCGAATTACATGATCAGATTTTTGTTCCACATTTTCTATTTATTTTTACTTCAAGCACAACCCTACCGATGAAGGGAAAGAAGCAGCAGAGAGACACCTACTGAGTCTAATGACTGCCACTGTCAGTTCTCAAACAAAAACATTTTTTGTCGAATTGAAAAATCTCACCTGTTAGTGTTGCTCACTAGCCACTAGTGACTAGAGTTGTTCGTCCACGAAATTTGCAATATGCCACTACGGTACCAGCAAGAGTAGGTAAGTTGGCATAGAACAACAGCTATGCAAAGCCATGTTCATCTCCTCTTCACTTTGGAAGGCAGTACAAGCACCCTTCATACCTCGACATTGCCTTGGAGTGGAAGCAAATTCACCATGAGTTCAAAGTTTCCAATTCGCTACGATCGATCTCGGGGTGATGATCGTGTCTTCTTCATCACCACTGCAGCCTGGACAGCCTCCGGGAAGACATGTGTCACTCTCCTGCTCAACAGATTCCTACATCTAGATTTGGTTACCGTCAGGGAACGAAACAGAGCTGCAAAACACCAAAGTAATTGGTTTCTTCCATTCAATTACACTGCTGAACATGCACAGCATGGTGACAGCTAAGCAGTACGCACGTCATCAAGGCCAATTTCCAAATATGGGAGGTGTTATTTATGAAATTTGACACAGTTCCTCTTCTCTGATCGGCTCGAGACATAGCTCATCGGAATCAGTGCCCAATTCTCCTTCGGATAAGACATACTTATTTTTGGCGTTCAGTTTCCCTTTAAACAATGCTTTAGCGGTTGGGAAGAGTCTCCGCGCCTGCGGCCTTGCCGGTGTTACTATCCATGAGTGTGGTGACAGTGAGGCGTATGTATGTATGTATGGTACATGTATGTATGTATGGTACATGTATGTATGTATGTATGGTACATGGTCGTACTTCCAAGTGGCGGTGGGGAAGCTACATGTATGTTGTATGTTGTATATTGTGCTTGGATATCATCCATTCTAATGTCACCAGTACGGCAGTAGACCGGTATCTACACTGAACGCCCTGCACTGTGTGCACACGGTGTGTTGGGTACACCGGTGTGGAGGAGGCCTTGTGTGTGTGTGTACACCTGCTAGACCGGTATCAGTCAGTGTTACTGCCAATACTGGCAACTGGGGCCATGGCATGGTTGATGTGGTTGATGTGCATGCTGCGTCTCAATCAGAGCATCTCGGCGGTGATCTGCTGCAAGTGCAACAGCGGTGAGATCCGCCCAGCACAGTTGCTACGATCTCGTCCAAGCTGACTTGCTACAAACTGTACAACATGTTCCGACACGGGCAAGATGGTGTATGTACATGATTCGTTGAGCTAATCTCTAGTTGGGATAGACTGAGATAATGTGTAGCGGCGACGGCCAGGGCAGCATTTCCAATAATCCTAGAGCCGAGGGCGATTGTCTGTAATCGCCTTGAGCACTGGTCAGTCAGTCTAACACAGAGTTTGTGCTGGAGCCGGCATTAGTATTCCCTGCACAAGACGTTGACAGACTACGGATATCGCTTATCACATCTCACATGAGGATGCGACTCCCTGCTTCGAACTACTGCAGTAATGACTATAGTCTATAGTCTAACGTTATCGCTCCGCCTCCTGCTACCAGAACACAGCCTGATGTTATAAGTATTACTTCGAAGTACTAGTAGTAGTAGATGTTGGCCATAACTTTAAAAGCATACGCCTGCTAAGGGTTAGGAAGTATTACTACATGTACTAGTAACTGTTATTAGTTAGTAAGTACTAGTAGTGGTTAAAGTTAGTTGTATCCTACATGTATTCCTGGGCCAAGGATGGAGTAACATGATCCACGGACGCTGGCATGCTACATGTACATACTAGTGGAACACCCGCAGCTTTGTGTACCAGCGTACCGTGATGCCTGACTCTCCTAGCTTGGAGGGTGAAGCGGAAGGATCAACTGCCTGTCAGGACAGAAGGCGTCTACTGCTAGCATGCTGTAGAGGACGAGTGAATGCATGCCATTCTTGAAATTTCTTCAATTTCTTGAGCGTTACTACCAGAAGGTCTTTAACTCTTACATGTAGTTGACTACACCCATATGTAGTGATAAACCCTCCCTGAGGTCATCTGGCCAATGAATCTGATTGATGTGGACCGGTTTGGCCATGGTTGCCTCCCTAGCGCCAGTAGTGGTGCCAATTACAGCAGGCAGTTGTTACGTAACTAATGCTTCGTAAGGTAGCATGAGCAGTGTCACAAATAGTACATACACGCCTGACCCAGTCTACCCTATACTATAGCCTAGGCCTGGTCACTCCTGTACCCGGCGTACCCCAGGCCTGTGCCGGTGGGGAGGACATGCATCAAAGCGGGTAGCCGCGCAGGATACAGTTCAACTCGACCTATTCTATGGGGAGAGTGGGGTGATGGCCTCCACAAACTCGTCACACGCCCACCATTCTGCGAGCGGGCTGCATGTACCATGTACTACTACTATGATGTAGGTTCACAAACAGCATCACAACCACTCTAGCTCTAGCTCTAGTGATACTGCGGTACTGCGGTAGGACATTCTTTCGCGCATCAATCTTCAGTGACGGGACAGGCAAGCAGGCGGGTTTGGTGCCACCACAGCTGATCGCATCTGAGGCTATTGTAGTATTGAAGAATGTGGTGTTGCTCCGCGGCTAGCTCCATGATCCAACCAAGCCACTGATATGAGTAGAGACTTTCGTGACAACGAGCCGTGTCGAAACTGCTCTCAGCTTCCGATGGCTAACCAATTGGCGTGGCGTATCCACTGCCTCACGGAGTCAGTGCAGCTGTGTTTGAAATGTACATTGATGGCCGACATGCAGATCCCTGTTGCTACAGTCCATGTGCTAGGCAGTACTAGTCTGCATCATGTACTGGCTGTAGTGTATCTGATTATATCCAGGAGACGTCCACTTTGCTATGTACAGTAGTGGGTATATGTAGTTTTAGATAATCATGTTTATGTTTTCTCCACTTGGATCCGGCTAATGCCTTGAATTGAGAAGCCATAGCTAAGCTTGTGGCATCATCATGAAGCGTCACTTCACTGATATGCCGGTGGTTAGGAGGTGATCATGTGAGGACTCGCTTCATTACGCAAACCTGCATGATAAGGAGATCAGGCAATCATGCGAGAGCTGGCTCAATAGACATTCTGTGCTCTGCATTCTACATTCTGTGTTCTGCGGCGTGGATGCGGCATGAGGGGCTGCACCCACTTGTGTTCGGCATTCCTCCGTTACCAGTTTCAAACTTTCTTCTCTTTGCCGTGAGTGTGAGTGTGAGTGTGATGGCCAATTCGGAAGGGCCATGACCCAGCCGGAAACACCAGAGAGTGATCAACTGTTAGCCGAAGGATGCCAACGACACCCGTCAACAGCCGCTGCCTGGTGATAACTGTCCATCAGGCATAGCAATGACGTCATAATTGCTATGAAACAGCCAGCGCTGCCTAGACGACTACAAAAAGCAGGATCTACATGTACATGTATAACCAACCCAATGCTGTAATGTATGTAATGCTCGGTGCTACTGCTTGTGGAAAGCAATGATCTAACTAACATAAAACACCATCAAATTCAAACGGCCACTTGGCACCCCGCAGGGCTGCTGAAAACCAAAGACCAACAATACCAAGGCAAGGAGTCCTCTTTCCGACACAGTATACAATGCGGATTTCTGAAGTAGATAAATACAATGCAGTTATGGCGTGATGTGACGCGAGAATGAAGGGTTGTTGTATGTTAGGTACAAGGTATCACACCTCGGCGGTTTGGCACGTCGACTACACAACTTAATTATAAACAGTGTACATGTCCCAACAGTGACTATCAGATTCTGTCAGAGTCAGCTATATTCACACTGCATCGGGCTAACAGTAATACTAGTACAAGTAGTGGTAACAGTCAATTACGTAGATGTACAGGTGATGGCTCTACATAGTCATCAGGTCATAGTCATTGCATGTCAGTGTTCTTGGCGTTGTTATGCATTAGTCACTACAGTACTCCAGGACATGCAGTGTACTCAGCAGTGGAGTGCTGTGTGCGCGAGGATGTATTCCAGAGTGGAGAGATACTTTGAGGTGAGGGTGTGATTGCCTCACTTCAGTACCCGAACCCATGCCATAGGGTATACGGGAAGGCCCTCAACTAACTATTCGTATTACTTAGCTCAAAGACTTAAGTGTGAGTAGCACAGCCTTGGCTTGGACATTGGAGTATTTGGAGTATCTGTCATGCACATGCACTTAGCCCACTCCATAGCCTGATAGTGATACACACACACACACACACACACACACACACACACACACACACACACACACACACACACACACACACACACATACACACACACACACACATACACACACACACACACACACACACACACACACACACACACACACACACACACACACACACACACAGTGGTGACAGTGCTTTGTTTGCCACAGAGCTCAACACTCGCCTAACACTGCTACTGATAACAGCACACAACAACACTGTGACAATAGCACTGCTAGTGAGTAGTGTGGCCTCACAGTTACTTGTGCAGAATCATCCAATGCACTATTGGAAGATTCTCGCGAGATTAGTTGCGATATCTCGCTACCCTCCTCTGCGTTTGTTGCTTATCATGTTCTTGTTTGTATTCAATTTGTTTTGTCCATTTTCTTAAACTTATTTTTGGGAACACAGCCCCATGCTGTGTGATCAGTCGTGTTGAGTACTATTGGAAGATTCCCCTGTATACTTGGGAACTTATTTACTCTTGGGACCAAGAGTGGAATTAAAATGTTGGTTATGCCAGCCATTGTAAGAAACTCGGAGTTGCGACGAACTCTGCGAGCCTCCTTTGTGTCGTTGTGTGTAATAGTGCTCCACGGTACTCTGTTGAGCCCTCTTCGCTGGCAAATGGAAAATTTCCTTCTTGAAGTACACAATCATGTACATGTACATGTACGTGTGCATGCAATGCAGTGTCAAAAGGGGAGAAACTGAATTTCAAGATAATTATTTGAATAATACGCTTAGTTCCTGCCCACTCACACGCACACTGCACTCTGTTCCTTACTCAACAGTATACAGCAGCGCGCCGCCCCATCTGCACAGCATAGCAATGACGCACTCTACTCTATTGTCCACCAGCTGATGTTTGCACGTGCAGGGAGAGAATGTCCACCCAACCGGTCCGTACCACTCACTGTACCAGTGCAGTAACCCGCTACATTGTACCAAAATATGTGCATGTTCTACATGTACATGTACTAGTACCTTGTCCAGGTCCAGGATTCCAACTCCGTGACATGCGCGCATGCCAATGCATGATATTGCGGACGCCGCATACCTTGCAGCCTACACTATTCTTAGCTGACAATGACATGCATACGCTGGCCTCTCCACATGCTGACGCAGTCGCCACAGGGACATCATGCCTGAAGTAGCACTTTTAAGTAACGTCTTGAGCAAGTAAGTGAAGTGTTTCACTGTGCCGGTGTCACTGTGAAGAGCTGGGCATATCACCCTATTCTAGCCAGTATTCTCCCTGTAAGGACGTGTTCCGCCACAATGCTCCACTTGCAGTGTGGAGGGAAGAATGGTGGTCACGCTTAAGTGCATGCAGCCTTATCTTGCCAAGTGTTTTCGTGTCAGCTTCAGGAGCAGTTGCGTGGCTTCGCTTGTCGTCCTCTCTAACCTCAAGGGTCTAACTGGTGGGCCATCTTGACTCGTGACTGCGTATTGACCGTGTCGTGCTTGCGGGGGTCGCGTGGTTACTACAATACAATACTTATGAGGGGATATGCTTCATCCTGCTATTCCACACGTGCATACCAACAGCAAGATCAACAGAAAACGGAGTCAAACACTGACTGTGCGCAAGAACGGGTACGGAATAGGCAACACACGTCTCCGCATACATGGTAGAACAGCCGTGCCAAACATTGGCATTGTCGTAAAAACTGCACATTAACACAATCTCCATGATAGTGTTGTTGCCATTGTAGTGGAGCAATAGCATTTGCCAGTACTCAAGTACAGTCATGTGACGTATGTTGTAGTGTGTATGTACAGGTACATCATTTGTAGCTGATCAAGCTGTCCTCAATCCGCAACGTCATCAAGTAGTGAAGCAGCCATTGCAATATTGGCCGGTGTCAGTCGGGGCACTCCACTTTCAAACATTTACATCGTGTGCATTGAAGCGGTAATTTTCCTGGCGCCACGCCTGTCCCCTCTCTCCACCGCCGATCGGTCTTGAGTGCAGGACTGTGTGAGTGTTGTGTTGCTGGGGGTTCATGATCGCTTCCATGCAACCCTGAAATACTGCACAGCCGACACATCAGTACATAAAAGTGCTTGACTTGGATCTAGTAATAGCGGTTCGTGGTGCTCCACTAGCTGCTAGTGACTGGCACCACTTGATTCTTGACCTGCGGACTTCAAGGGGCCAATCTAAACTGCATGCACGACAGACTTGCCTGAAGGAGGTGGAAGATGACTTTGTGTGCCCTGGTTTGCCGCCGACTATCTTCGGACACAGTCATGTACATGTACATGTGTGATCTCCCTCTCTCTCTCATTATAGTACTGGTATCTCATTTGTGCGTAACCGATACTACACTCGACATACTAGTAATCAAATAGACGATGAGGTGCTCTGGAAATCCGCCCTACCAGCACCTGGAGAGTTACTCATATTTTTGGTTCATGAAACCAAAAGTGTTCCTGCCAGAGTCACGCCAAGTACATGTATGGCTCTGTACTGTGCCTGACAGCAGCAATACTGTGGTTGCGAGAGGACGTAAATATCCAGTGTGGCTTTCCGTACCGGTTACTGTTTCCGGAGCATACATGTACAGCCATGTACATGTACTTCATGGCATGTGCACACTGCCTAGCGCCTATTTACATGTGCATGCATCATAATATTGGGCACCATTGCCCGTTTGGTCTGCGATACAAAATAAAACTTCAACAACAACAACAACAACAACAACAACAACAACAACAACAACAACAACAACAACAACAACAACAACAACAACAACAACAACAACAACAACATATACCTGTTCTGTAGTATCATTTGTATACTATGCACTGCACGATTGAGCAATGGTTTCCAGACAGGCACACGTACTACATAACGACATTGACTCTAGCTTCTAAAATTAATGTATATGCACAATGTACAATGTATATACCGGTATGTGTACCGGCAAGGATTGTTGGTTCCATTTTCAGCCATTGTGACGTGTGTATTGCTAGAATCCAAAACGTGGAGCATGATATTATTATTGTCTCAAGGTCGTGTTTCAGAACCACCCCGGCCAACATTAGTTCCTGGAAAGTGGAGAGCATGCAGATCAGTTTCAATGAAGACGTAGTGCTAATCTCATCCATTCCCAAGGTTTCTGTTCGTGCTCGCCACACGCGGTCAATAGCAAGAAGCTGAAGGATGAACAGAAAACTGAACAACGACGCATGAAGTTAAAGACGCCCCGTAATCCCCACAGGACAAATGTTATCCAACCATTCCACCTTGCACCCAATGTTGTGGCAGATCTATTCTTCCCCCCCCCCCCCCCCCCATTCTCCAGCTGAACATACCCTTGAACGGTAAGCGTGCCCTTAGCCCTTGCCGAGATGATCAGTTACATAGTCAGCCTCAGGGTCTACGCAGTACTGTACACTGAATGTACTGCTGCCATTGAATGATGATCCGGGTTCTCAAAGAGAACTGAACTGAACTGAACGCACACCTCACAGTACAACAGGGAACAGAGTGGATTACTCGGAATCATACTTGTAAGTTAGTTGTATACGGTCTTAGTCCAGTTCCGGAGGCTGCAGCTTCACCTACATCATAATATCAATGACATGTACAAAGTCATGTACCACTGCAATACCAATAATGACTACAGTACATGTACATGTACATTGTGTATGTGGCAGTGTACTGACCCTGTGTACCGGTATGTCTTTGCATGAACCAGTAGAACAATATCATAATAATGAAAGAGACAACAGTTACTATGTAACTATGTTTAATACTTCCTGGCGGGTCATAGTTATGGTTACATTGCAACGTTGTATGTATGACGAAGGAATCATGAATTGAAAGGTAGGTTTCAAGAGAGCCATGAAAAAGCTCACTTCCGTCCTGTCCAGTGCTAGTGGCAGTGCAGTTTCTGATCTTGACTTGAAGAATGCTGTTATGTATTGTGTTGTGCATTCATCCTGGCCAATCCATAGAGCACAGCTGCATGCTTGTATCTGCACTACTAACGCTACTCTTTGCAGTTACATGCACCGTGCAGTGGTCCGTGGACAATGATACACACACGTAACGACATTACGTGGTTGCCTGAATGTACAAATATGTGTGTCCGGGAACCGGACAGTGTCGCGACTTCGTGCATGCTCTCTGTCGGCGAAGCCAATGCAGAATTATTTAGACATGAATGCTTTTCCTCGATGATGGCACAGGGGCCGGCGCGATCAATGCGGCATTGAACACGCACAGTGCATGCAACTAGTGGAGGATAAAAGACGAATAAAATAAAACATACTAGTACATCATATCAATCGGTTTCCCCTGGCAGCATTGTTGAATTACCGTGCGGCCACTGGCACCTAGTACTACTAGTAGTACCTGTTATTGAAGTGCCAAGTATGCAGTCTGTACTCTGTAATACCTGTATACATGTACATGTAGCAAGGGAATCAGAACCCGGACTCGGCGCGGAGTGCAGATCACCCCAGAACAATATAATTATACATGACGGTAAGACATAATTGCATAGTAACAAACAATACACAAACTGAAGGATCTCAGCGCAACAACACTGCCAGTGCTACCCTGTACCAATTAACACTATGCATTCACTAT
This sequence comes from Sycon ciliatum, assembly GCF_964019385.1. Classification (NCBI taxonomy): domain Eukaryota; kingdom Metazoa; phylum Porifera; class Calcarea; order Leucosolenida; family Sycettidae; genus Sycon; species Sycon ciliatum. The sequence goes on from NC_088647.1 coordinate 10,247,187, forward strand.
AAGCTTACAGAACCAGGGAGTCGTCAAATACCGTCATTTGACGACTCCCTGCACAGAACGAACCACGCGGGACGGACAAATTTTATCATCTGTTCGACCTCTCTCTTCAGTTCTCTTTATTAGAATGCCGTCCGACGTTCGGAATGTTGCAACCCCTACTGCTTTCAAATCACCCACTTCCCCTCTTCTGATATCAGCACTGCAATCCTGCATGCACCCCATGAAGCCACTGGTTGAATATAACGCAATGCCAATTTGCAAAGGGCAGTGGTGTATATGTACATTACTCTGTACTTCCTTTGCCTTGTTACCAGATCTCTATCACAAGTATTGCTCGACCCCATTGCAATTTTTTCTTATTGGCTAAGAGACATTGTGCTGACATCACATTTTCCGATAATGGCCTACATGTACATGTACATAATATAGTTCAAGCGGTACATGTAGTTTGGAGGTAAACCATTGTGTTAATTTGCCCGTAAAAGAGGCCTTGATAGGTAGTTTGGAGGCGGTGAAATACATGTACATGTACATGTACATGTAGTTTCGCAATATACCTTTGGCTTCGCATGCAAAGACGCAAATCCACACACGCCTCTCTGTTTTTGTGAGTTATTTTTCAAATTTCCAACATACCGCCGGTGTACTATCCTGAAGAGAAGGGAAAGAAAACGTTTGATAGATGAAAGGAAGTGTCTTCTTGATTGTGTGCATTTGCGTCTATGCATGCGAAGGTATAGATTGCGAAACATAATAACATCATGTTTCGCAATCTATACCTTCGCATGCAAAGACGCAAATGCGCCTTCGGGTAATCCTTGGATTACCCAAAGGCGAACGCTTATCGGGGGATCTCCTATTTGTGTATGTGCAATGAACATTGGAGTTGGGAAAAAGAGAAAGTGTGCAAAGTGAGTTCGTAAAGGATACAATCATGTACAATGTACATGCAGATGCTGTACAAAAGATACAGTGAAAGAACAAGCACGTGACTACTACAGTAGGTGTCTCGTTTGGCCTAGTCTTCCCTATGATAGTTCTTTAGGCTTTCTTTATCATTGCTAATATCCGAGTTGGGTATGTGACAGTAAGATCCAGCAGACTTCTTTGGTTTGTTAGTTTACATGTACATGTACATTGTATTCAAACTGACACAAAGCACATGATCATGAGGCCCATTGACGGTGAAACCTGTCAGGAGTACACTTGGCAAATGTCCAGGCGAAGAAATGCACGTCACATGTGAAACAGAATATCCTGAGGCTGAATGATAATTGATAACCCTACTCGGCATTACACAAGACGTGATGGATTGGCACTGCAATTCAATTATTTTGTGACCTTCCCGAACAACGGGTTTAGTTCAAACTGCGTGTCAAGGCCTTTGTGTCTTTTTGTGATCTAATGCAAGTGCAAGCTCACAATCACCTACTGTGACCTAGTCTAGATCGCATGAAAACCATGCCTTATAGGGTGTGCATGCATCTAACTCAGGCCCCAAGTCACGTGAAATCTCTCCCACCGTTCATGTGACAGTGAGGTAGACGAAGCAGCAGAAAAGATCTAAATACCAATAATGCATTTAACAACACTTTTAGTCTTTATCCATCCTCGGGCTCTAGCTCTGGTTGTAATGCATTCATTCGGTGCATGATTGTGCGTGTAGTACTTGTGCAGTGTAGTTCTGGACTTCTGGTGCATACCGGTCCACCGGAGCTGCCAGGCTGGCATAGCATACTGCTACTGGATCAAGCATCAATGACAAGAGAATGATGGCGGTAGACGGCAGACGACAATGCTGATACAAGAACAATTCACTACTTGAACAAGTAATTAGTTGAAGAGAAAGAAAGGGAAGTATTGGCAACACGGATGGGCGGAATGGGCACTTTATGATAATGTGCAGTACACCTGAGTAATCCCAGACTCTGCCATACGACAAACTTCAATTGACAAATGCGTTGTCATAGCCTGGCGACTGGCGTCTTCTTCAAGTCACCTTGTTCGAGTGCATCATCATGATCACGGTTTGTAGCGCCCCTTCACGTGTCCCAGCCAGCCACTCGGGTTTAGGAAAGTTGAAACGTGAAAGGTGATCAGTCGGGCAATTGCTATTGATCTCGGGCAAGTGTTGAGAGAGTGTGGCGCTGCAAGGCCCGTACGCGACCAGTTGCCATAGCCAGAAGGAAGGACTTGGCAGCGTCCTCTTCGGATCATCTCACGAACCACCACGCACACTGTAGATTAGTGCTAGTAGTAGCAATCTCGTTCAGCCTGATTACCTCTGGCAGGTAAGCTCTCAATTAGAAAGAAGCACTAAGGCAACTCGCCATCCGGTGAACTGGATACTAGACAGCAGCGGGGAATTAGGGATGGATATCTCTGCGCAGTGCAGTGTGGGACGTACACGTGACCCGGTAACTGCGAATATGTACTGCACTCTATGGACCGTGGGTACCGGGTGTGTCCTGGTCGGGGAGTAAGTTGTTGTATTAGTAGACCCAACTGCCTGATTTTTGCACAGTATCTGACTGTACTCGTGTTGTCCACATCTACTGCTATAATCTTTCTTTATTTCAGGATTGCCCAAAGGCTAACGCCTATCTGGGGGATCTCCTATTGTGTATGTACTAGTAACTGTGTGGATGTACTGAACTGAAGAAAGATAGCAGTGCTGGTACTGACGGTGGTGTGTAACACTAACTGAGGATCTACGAACGTGGGGTACATGAACATGTACAGGGGAGATGTTAGTTAGTTACGGGTAGTTACGGGTAGTTACGGGTAGACTCAGTCTTGCAAGCAGTTCTAAAGATAACCTGAGATACCGGGATTACCCTGTGTCCACTTGGAGAACAACACTCACCATGTTCCATTGCCAGCCAGTCGAGTCATCAGGCATCACAGTACACTGTAGTGTCGTGCACTGCTAACACCGGTTGGTCCACAAGACAAAATGTAGCAGGGCAACCACAAAGCGGCAAACACCCACTGGTGTGTGCATGTAGCATGTAGTCTTTGTAGAGCTGTCATCATGTACGCCTGCATGGCCTGGTGTATGACTACCGCGATACTAGCTTACACTGAACCACAAGGTCAAGCATAGTACATGACTGTAGCATGTAGTGCCTTTACTTGAGTTGATGCAGTCAGTACTCAGTGGCAGTAGGGCTGTTGTTCTGCATGGTATCTACAATCTAACACAATATTCGCTGAACTCTGGTGCACACAATCATTGTATCTACTGGGTATAGTACTGCGTTCGTCCTTGGGCAGATCTGATTGCGGGTAGCATATCGGGTTTTGTAGTGCTTGCCGGGCTTGACCGGGGAACCAGCTGACCGGCTGGCCTAGAATCATGGCATTGTAGTAGATTGTACTCTCTGGGCCGTCAAAATGACACTGCGAGTAACGATAGCGTGAATGCTCCCCTATGATTGTCGCTGTATGTTGGTTGTTAGTATCGGTGGCTTGAAAGTATTACTAATACTATTAGTTGAAACACCATCAGGGTGTTGAAAATACATGTACTAAAACAAGCTGTCCGAGCAGGACTCGTGGCCCCGGAGTTGTCACTGTCCCGGTAGCTATCGGCGTTTCAGCCGCCAGGCCCGGGCCACGGTAAAGTGCAGATAAGACTGACTGCCCATGCCACAGCCTCTGCAACCTCCTTACTTGTCGCGACGCGTTAGACAGAGCACTTGAAGGTCGCCCCATTGCCCACGACCACGTCGGGCTGTAGCATGTTGCGGAGGAAGACTTGTAACTCACCGGTACAAACAAGGAGGCACTTGCACTGGAGAGAAGAGGAGCAGATCTCTACTACACGTTCGAGCCTTTCAAGGTTGAAGGTGCGGGTGCCGCGTAACGTGGTCACATGGTAACATGGTCCTTACAAACCTACTCTAGTGTTGCCCTTATCTACCTGACAAATCTCCACTATCGCCGACAGCCTCTTCTGCAGTGTTGACACAGTAAACGATGATAGCCTATTTCTGGTGAGCTCCAGCCTATCTGCATCAGGGGCGAGGAGTTGCCTCCTAGCAGCCTCCAGCCTGGGGAGCACTGAGCAGGGTGGACTTGGAGATATTTTTGTGATCTCTGCTTTTGGTACAGCACTCGGGGTGGCAAGAGCCTTTTCAGTTCGACTAGCGCCATGTGTTGCTATTTTGTTGCTGTTGTGGAGTGTATAATATAAACTGTGTTAGTGCATGGTGCGAATGAAGGGGAGTCATGTACACTGTACCTGTATACCTGGACTGGAGAAAAGAGGAGTACATGAACATTGTGCAGCTGTACGTTACATACATGTACAATTCGTCCCGTGATGGGCCTGTAGTAGCGAGAATAGAGCGATGCCCGACGAGCACCGCCGATACGTCGCCACATGTATGCCATTGTAGAGCAATTTGTGAACTACAAGCAGCAATAGTAGAGTCGGATCATCACAGAGGGCCTTCAATCTACTCCTACCCCTAATGGCAGTCAGAGCAAGAGTTCTTCAATGGCGATTGGGAATCTGAATATTTGTGGTCCCTTTGTGGAGGTTTGAATCCAACATTATTTACATAGTATCCATGTCACATGACTGGACATCAGTATCCATGTCACATGACTGTACATTTCTGTCGTTTCAAACCAGGGAGTAGTACAATACCGTATTGTACTACTCCCTGTTTCAAACAATAGTTCTTTTAGTTTCTGAGCTGAGTATCGAATATGCACCACAGTCCTTGGAAGTTTTCACTGCTTCGAAGTACATTCGAAGTACCGTCTTCCAGCTCAACTTTTAAACTCCACATGATGTACACCTACAGCACGATATCGCACAACAGCAACCATTACGGCATTAGAAGACGTGTATTACTGACGGTTGAATTGGTTCAGAAGAAGACACTGTCTGTGTTTCTACAGCTGGTTGAAGACTGTTAATAGATTGTGACTTGGATCATAGAAAACTTCATGTACATACATGTATGACTGTACGTACCCTCGTACAGCAAGGTGAGCCAACTAACTACTTCGAATAATGTACATCCGCGTTACACTGTGTGCGTGTCCTGAAACACAACGAGCTGGTTGCGTTTCTATAGTTGTAGGGAAAGGGTGCAAACGGCTGTAGCATGCCCACTTACTCCCAGGCAACGACGTCACGTTCAAGTCCAAGGGACTGATTCATTCATTGGCTACCTGAACCACTCACGGGCACAAACAGCAACCAAATTAGCTTATGGACAATGTTGGCTGCACTTTTGATTATTTGATCACTTTTCCATGGCCTGTTGACACAAATACTTTTCAGCCATTCAGGTCTACTGTATAGGGTGCATGAAGGAGATTCTTTCCACCAATCACCAACGAGTGCGCACTTTTAAATACAATGTAGCTTGCATGAAAGGAGATAACGAAGTGAAGACTTCATTTGTGAGTACTCCATGCGTGTGTGATCACCAGCCTCTTCAGTTCCAAGTGTTTGCGATGAAAGGGCGTTGTGCGCCAGGGGTGACACAATTCGTGCGTGACGTTTTGCACTTAAAGAAATTAACATAGACATACAACTACTATTAAAGTATCAGGTTTGTAGTGTGTGTGAGCGCCATTGCCATTGGTAAGTTCTGGTGCCTTGCCGATGACCTCATAAACATACAATTCATAGTTAGTACTCACAGTTATGATGGCTCATACTCTTGCAGGCAACCAGGCGAAGGCATAGTGCTACTGATGCTAGAGTAGAGGTGACAGGGGAGGTCTTGAGGGCATTCTCCATGTGGCAGGTGGTTCAAAGCCTGGGATGCAGCTACTTCATTACTTGCAACGATGCCTTATGTCGTTATGACCCTACACACGTCTTGCAAGCTAATACACTGACATGTACTTTCTTCTCCACATTAGTGACATCATACCGATTTAAAGGCGTACTTGTATTGACTTGGTACGAACAGAACAATAGCTTAGCCTAATTTAGGGTTTGTGGATTCCACTCTCCTGACATCACGTTGCGGCTGCCACAACACTAAACAGGTGTTGCCGCAAGCATGCGTGCGCGTGTTGTCTTTCAGACTTGCGCGACTAGTGTCCGTTGCACCGGAAACGAACAGAGCGTCATCACAGCAGTATCAAGATAACGGATCATTGTCACACGTCACGGGCCAAGATATCAGACTCAGAAGTGCATTGCGCAGAGGTCTTTGATATCACGTTCACTTTAGTTTGTCAGAACGATTCAGAAAGCTTATTTTCAAAGGACGGCTTCCAAGTGAATAGGATGATAAGGTCATGAGCCAGCCAGGGCTCATTTGAGTGGGTAGGTGGTACTCTAGAAATAGAGAGTTGGCAAGCCGACATTTGTACTCTCATTTCAATGCGACAACAATGAGCACACACCTACATGTACCTCTACCAATGTCAGGTGTTAGACTGACAATCCTCGGGAAAATAATATGGTGTGCAGTAGCAGTTTCGTATAGGGGCACGGAGAGAGATATTGGTGTGACTTTCACTGTGTTCAGCGGATTGTTGACAACAATCACGCATGTAGTGTATAGTCGATTCCAGTGGCAGATGCACGAGAAGAGGTCGACTGTGTTTTCTAAATCTCTTTGCAGTGTGTATGTAGCATTCCAAACACTATACTACTGTATAGTTTGAGTAACCGCTGAGATATGCTGCAATCCATGCAGGCAAACCGAGACGTACATGTATTACTGGGACACCCAAGACTACTCACTCGCGGTGTTCCGTTCGTATTATAAACATTTCGGATGCGAAACCACAAGGATACTGTGGCAGACAGTTGGGATGTGGTTAGGTGTGTTTGTGTGCGGGAATGAGTGTGTTGGTGTACATAATTCGATACTCCCGTATTACTCGATCTCAGGTACACCCTGAGTGTCATAATTGAGAACTGTCATAAGAAGGCGATGAACTGTCTTACTTCGAAGTAATAATTATACATGTATGTTCATTAAAACAGAGAGGTTCCAGGCTGTCCAAGAGAGTGCTCCGAGAGGTAGAGCTGGTTCAAACATGAATGTTCATTACATTATACATGTATAAAACCAGCTACTATAGTATCATAGGCTAATAGGACTAGCAAGAGTATACTCTTACTAGCAAGAGTATACTCTTTACTAGCAAGAGTATACTCTTGCTAGCAAGAGTATACTCTTGCTAGCAAGAGTATACTCTTGCTAGAACACAATTCAAGTACTGAAACCAATTGCATGAAAGGAAAAGTGTGATAAGTAAATTGGAACCCTATACTAGTATTATCATGCTGTACAGTTGGTCTATACTATCCGTGGAAGTAACTAGTCTCACTTGCACTCCCTTGCCACAGAAACACGACCCCGAGGTGTTCAGCACAGTGCGGGTGGATTTCACAGTGTTACTGTGTCAGTGTGTGTTCACTTGTGGTTATGCTTAGGTACTCTGGCCTCTGCATTTGGCTTGAGATTTCTACTCAAAGAGCTCAATAAGTGAAGCTGCAAGAACTGGGACCACAGGGGAAGGGCACGGGGTCGTATGCCAATAAGCTTCTTTTCCTTATTCACTAGTGCAGTAATCCTACAAAAGCAAAATCGATGCAGGGAAACACGAGTACGGAGTAGTCTTCAGCCTAGTGGGACGAGAGACTTTGACCATAAATCGGGAACCCTAACACAATTAATCAACCGATCTACTCAGGAACGTGTACGGGCACAAGTGATCCTAAAACGGAAAGCAGTGAACACCATCGAGTTCTCTACCATCAGGACTGTTCTTGCTAACGTGCATGGTAGCTAGCCAACGAGAAATCTGATCGATACCCATACGGCATACCTAACTCAATAAACCTCTAAGTGTGATTGGGACTACATGTACAAAGTCACGTCGTGCTACTCCCTTGAGGCCCTGATCGATCTTCGCAGTGCTAATACAGTACCGGTATACCGGTAGCACAACTACATAATTACCGAGTGTCCGTAATTACCGAGTACCCGCACAACTGTATTGAAGTGCCTGTACACCAAACAGTAATGCAGTACAGTAACATTTTCAAAAGGACCTGTGTGGTTAAGTGGCTGATCATTTCAGGACTCAAACCATGTTTTCTACTCGTACACCCTTCAACCAGTAACAATGTACATGTACCTCCTTGATCTCCGAACCGGTAACGGTTTCTACCTTCTTAGGTCATATCAGCGGAGCTCAGAGTGATGGGCCGAAACCGTGAGTCGCAATGAAGTCCAGTGAATAAAGAACTGAGACCAGCCTCAGAATCTGTACATGCACCCTCAGCCTGCTCAGGTCTCTGCATTCTGCAGTGGGATGATCGCTAAACACAGGTTCCATGCACCCTGCATGCGAATACAATGACAATGTACTACTCAGTAACTACTATTGTATAATCATCATGTACATTGTTCATGGAAGCTTTTGAGAATTTGAGTGTACATGTACCGTTTTTACATCTTCAGTACTTGGGTGGATGCATCATTATACTGGGTGACATCAAGAGCCCATACACCCTGGGGGTTATGCGCCTTGGGGGTTATGTGCTCTTTGATGGCATACAATGACTATGTACGTTCTTTCAAATAGTTGAGCGATAACATTGTTACTTCATCATCACCGCTGTTTATAGCGTATTAAAAGTGTTATTGAGGCGGATCTGTGGTTCATGCATGCGTAGTGCATGGTTGGCTTCACGCCAGCGCCAATGTCAATTAATTTAATTTAGCAGCAGCCAGTAATTAGTATCACCTGGATTGTTGATGTCACCTAGAATCTGTGAATAGCATTAGCATTGGGCTGTGTGCTTCACGTGCGAATGCTTCATCGGATATAGTATCATTGCATGTAGTCATCATGCGCCGTGTTACAACTAATTACTTACAACTTACAAGACTGAATCTATAACGGACTGTTTATCAGTTGCGCACCAAAACTAACTCCATTATTTGGAGGAATACCCCCTGGCCTGGTTTGTCGAGTCAGTAAGCCCGTCCCACAAGTCCGAAAGTCCTACGCATGGACGGCTGAGTGACGCGGTGTAATAATGGTCACAATACAATCTTACTGTCTTGTCAATTTTGACCCTCGACTACTTGTGGCAAGTTGTGCTGGGTACAGACCAGGGAACGGCTAAGCTCTTACTCAGTCTCAGGATTTGCTCTGGAGAACCAAACATAATTATTTATACTAATTATAGAGAATTTCTCCGAAATCTGCACTAAGTCTTGTTAGTTGCAAGTTAGTTGTAAGGTGTGGTGTCAAGACTCAAGCAGGCTACTCTAGGCAACCAGCTATGGGGCACGTATCTCTGCGTGTGTAAGAAGTTCTACTAAGAACTAAGAAGTCAGATGATGGCATACACTCTGTACAGTCCTGTTACTCATGTTCATAGTGCTATTATACGTGTACTCTGTACTGAAGACTAACAATTGACTTCCAAGCATTTTTGTCCGCAGTACCGTGTCACGCTATCACATTCACTGCGTTATTCACAACGCTGCGGCTGCTTCTGCAGCTGGCTAACACGATTACTGGTGTTACACCGCTAGCCAAATGTGTGGTTTAGGAACTTCAACAAAATAGTTCAAGTGGCTCGTACCATGGCCTGGCGCCAGGTCCAAGGCAAGTGGCAAGACACCTGTTGCGCGTGCTGCAATGAACTGGTCTCGGAATGTTGAAACCGGAATGAGCAATCATAACTGATGTTCATTCGAGTTCTGGACCATGCCAAGTTAAGGAGAAAGGATAACAATTATGTTACATGCATGAGGGGCGATCAGACGCAGCTGAACCTTTGTGCCACAATGGGTTCTCATAATTCAGGTTTTGGAAGCAGCGGGGTGTAAGGTATAATTCATTACCCGAGGCTTCGCATTATTGGTAGCAGATGAATCACAAGCATGCAGATTATCGTAAAAAAGGAGAAGGACAAAATGGTACGAGTTATGACTAACTCCCCACCAACATAACCAGATTTGGCAGTCAGCGAGTGCGACAAAATGGCACAAAACTGACAAGGAGTACTGAGCCATTCGGCGACCTGACACCTGCATCAGTACATGTAGCTCCAAGACCTCTCCGGCGCAAACCAACAACCACACTTCGTCTTCGCTTACTGCTTAGCTTCCCCTTTCTCTGTTTATTACAAAAACTTGAACCTCCCAATTTGGGTGGCTTTGCGTCGTCGAGTTTTAGTAAGACCGGTATGCCCTTCTAGTTTCGTCATCATCCAGTAACTTTCGGCATTCTTTGTTTGCCGTGGGGCGTAGCTCAGTCGTGCTCTTCTTCGTTGCGCTTTCCTTCCCTTCTTGGACCTTTTCGAACCTGAGCCTTCCAAGTTACTAATACTAACTAGCGGAAAGGATGACAATTATTTATTTAACCATTATCTATACAAAAGAGAAAGACCAAGGAACTACAAGTTACCATTATCATCCGGTCTTTCTGGGACATGTTTACACTGTACATCAAAGACTATTTGTATCGTTGAATGAACCTGTAATTGTATACAATCTCATGTAAATGTATGCACACAGTGTGAGTCTGACTGTAAGAACATACGACTTTACCCTATATAGTACATGTACTTTGCTTTGGTAATTGAGATTCCCGGATCATCCCAAACAAAGTAGGAATACTAGTGTTGCATTGTACGAGCCAAGCAGCAAAGAATGGTTGAAAACTGAAATTGAAAAGGTGGTGATTACTCACTCCCGATGGTCCATGGTTGCGCAATCTCCATCTACATGTACTAGTACTAGCAGTCGCTACTGAACTTAGGAAATCTGCTCTTCATGGACCTTCAAGTTTCTAACCAAGGCTGCCGCAATCATGATCAACAATAGACAAATGGCCCACACGCAGTGTTGCCAAACGCAACTCAACAGTGGCACATTGCTGATACGGATTGCATTCCTGGTCAGCACAATTACGCAATCACAACTGCCGTAGCTGCGGCGTAGCACGAGAATTCCATTGACGAAACATACCAAGTTCCCCTTGGCTGGGAGTAGTTAGCTCATAAATATTTGCACTAGTTTGACAAAAGTACAATGGAACTGCAAGCATAGCGGTCACAGTTGGGAAGAGAGATTTATCATGCAGTGGGTGCGCACTACTGTACTGTACGCATTGAGAAAAAACAAAAAAATATTCAGCTGACATCCCGACAGTGCAGACACAGAGTCAGCCACAAAAACCAAAGCCGCTGGATCAAAAAATCTTAGCTTTGCCTATAAGAAAATTAAAAATCAAAACACTAACAGCAGTGGGTGTGCAATTTTAAAGAAGCAAATCCACAAGCAATTTTACAGAACTACGAGAAGATAGCTTGGAGAGTCTTCACAGGCACTCAAACATAATAATTATTATTATAGACAAGTGCAAAATATGAACTAAAGTTGTATGTACAAGGCGATGATTCAGCAAGAGCTCAGCAAAAAAGACAGAAGGCTTGTTGCACTTACCGCGAGTCAATATTCGTACAGAAGTCGGACAGTAATAGCACATTTCTAAGGCTTGGGTTTCATGAAGTCCATGTTACCTTCCCACAAGTCCTTGCCACCAGTCTTGTGGAAGTACTTCTCTCTGGCCTCACCCTCAACATTGTATGGATCTGTGGGAGCCACGGCATTCACACGAGAGCACAAGCATCACGCACGCGCATACCCACGCAAACAAAAAAGCGCACACACATATGCACACACACACATACGCACACGCATACACACACACACACACACACACACACACACACACACACACCACAGGAGAAGTAATCGATGCAATACACGTCACAATAAAGCAACAACAGTTTGTTTGCGGTTTCGACACGAGTACATAATATGCCCCCACAACTGCAAAAGTGTACAAACATGCAAAAAAAGAAACAGGCTACATGTACATTATAAGTGTGCCCGTATACCCGTCAAAGCAACCATGATCACCGTGTAAGGGATGCAATGCAAGCCTGGAAGTAGAGCATGGTGTACACGATTTCAAAATCAAACTTATATCTCTATTAAGACATCGGTCAGGACTCCACCCTGCACTCTGCTAGAACACTGATGTTGTACAAACAGGAGTGAAGTAACACGTACACCAATATGGCTTGTGCGGATCCAGCTCCTTGAAGGAATCCGGCAGCGGCTTGGGAATTTCTGCAACACAGACAAAGGGACAGGCAATATGAAATTACCTGGCGAAGCCTTTATCTGTTTCATTCCGATCTTATCCGCTATTGCTGCTGTAAAAGATAATCAGCAGGTGCACTGCCCGTACACTGGCATGCGTTCAGGAGATTCGTAAATACTTCCACATATCAGCATCAAACCAATGGTTATAGCTTCCCTGCTTATACTCCCGGAGTTTTTTCCTTACGCTTGCATCCCACAATATACCAGAACATGCGCACAACACGGCTGTTAGCCGCACTTGGATCGCGGCAACTTCCTTAGTTTTCTGCACGTGAATCATGCTAACCTAATGCATGCTCATGCAAACCAGTCAGCTGGTCTGCTCGCCCGCGCATTTGACAAGTAACAATTCCATCAATTTGAGATATCGCTTCGTTCTAAGTCTCAAAACAGTCCTAAAGTCACCAAACCACGCTGGTAATCGATTGCTATTCAATGTTAACATCTTCAGGAAGACTTCATCCGTTTCCCAAGAGTTTGGGCATCGCTGCTGTTATTTTCAACGATGTTCTTCTTCCTCCTGTCTGGAGCTGCAATTGCATCCAGGTATTATTTGACAGGTATTTCGTGCTGGCTGGGGGGGGGGGGGGTCCTACTGGCATAAACTAACATCGTTATAGGATAACTGGTAACTTTCGCCCTTCAAGGAGGTAGAGCAATGACAATTTTTCCGTGGCGGTCGTCCAATTTTTGTGGCGGTCGTGGCTGTATTTGTGGACTTTGGAGGCTTTCATTCCGCCTGATACTAGTCGCTACTGTATTATTGGAAGTGTTCTGCACATGCATCTTACATATGTGGCTGTCTTATTTGGTAGATCTGCTGTTTTCAGTCCCTCGGGACACTTTGTCTAGCCTATTAAAATGTTGTCCTTCGTTCATGCCATCTACATGCATCAGTTTTGTAGGTTAGCTTGTATTTCTCGAGTATAGCCCCTAATTCTTGATTTTAGTCACGACTTCAATTGTATTTGCTCAGCGAGCCCTCGTTCACGCAGTTGTCCGAATCGTAATAGTCAATATCTCCTTGCTGGACGCACTAGCGCCGTAGTAGCGGCTAGGATAGGGATGACCGAATGGTTCAAGTAATTCTGGGTGTACACGCTATTCAAATCTTTATTCTCACGGTGGCCTTTGGCCAATAAGAGATCGATATTGTTTCCATCATCGTGAAGTGAGCGTTGTGGAATTGCAGCCGTCTGCCTTTGGCGCTGAGGACCTGAGGAGAGTTGATTGTTACTTCTACTCAGCAATGAAGCGATCATCAGCTCTCTTTGTTCTAAATTATTGAGAGGACATGTTGGCATCGCGATCAAGTAAAGATTAGGCAAACCTCGCCAACCTCCAGCAAGAGTCGAAGCTATTCTCTCCAAATGCAAAGACGATCTTTGTGAGTTTGCGACTTGCATTTGCGTGCATACATGAGCAAGTCACGGACCACGGCACGTGCGTAGTTACCATGCCAGCTCGAACCGACGCCATCTTTCTAAGTTGCCGCTTCTTGACAGCCGTGACAAATGTCTTGTTATTAATTTTCGTGTGGAGCCGGGTTTGTGTTCTTCATAAAAAAAACAACAACAAAATACCACACACTTGCTTTTCATCACGGCCAGAAACAGGTCATGTGGGTATTCCCGGAAGGGGGGGGGGGGGATCCAAAAGGAATCTAGCAAAGGCGACTCAATTGGCTATAAAGATAATGCAAATGATTTCATGGGAGTGAGTCAGCGGAACCGCTGATGGACGCTAAGAATACAGCGGAACCGCTTATGGGCGCTATGTACTAGTGTGTAGCGTGAGTCGCTAGTGCAGTATTGCCACTGTGCCGCGACTTCGGCAAAGCATCTCAACTGATGATGTAGTCGCTTTTAAAACGTCTATTGAGCAAACCGACGGCTGATAGAGACACGGTATACGCAATACACCTTCAAGCAGCTGAGTCCGATGGCAACAGGTCCACCTAATCACTTACTAGCACAAGTGCACCAAGAAACTGAACTAGCCCACGCACATTGCACACATGCGCGGGCGCGCGCGCGCACACACACACACACACACACATATACACACGCATGCGCGCGCGCGCACACACACACACACACACACACACACACATACACGTGCGCGCGCGCACACACACACACACACGTCCGTACGGATGCGCCGGGACTGCATAATACATGTGCATACAATGTCACAACGTGAACCTCAGCAGAACACGCGACATGCAGTGCGGCCTACTGGTACCACCAATCCACCTACCAGACACGGTTCCGTACAAGTACGTTGGATATTCCGACTGGGTGTCAAACAACATCTTCTTGCGATCGTATAGGAATTTGTACAAAACCATTTTATCAAAGAGAGCACAGCCAGCCAGGGACGCTGACACGTAGACGATGTGTAGTTGAGGACCTGCGCAGGAAAACAAACCACGATGAGAGTCCCGACCCGCGTTCCTTCTATCGCTTTTATGCAGCAGAATCTGTATACGTACGTTTGAAGAATGGCAGGCCATGGTGCTGGTTTCTCGTGCAAGCCGCGAGGAAAGCAATAGCCCCTGTCGTCGCCATAAGAAATCGCGATCGAGGACGATCGCCAGGCCCACGGTGCCTAAACTCCTCTGAAGTCATCTTTCTCGGCACCCAAACCAACCCGTTGGACTTATGCTTTCTTCTTCTTCGCACCAACTACTGTTTGCATGGTTTGATGTTACCTGGCTTTACCAATGCATGCACTACTTTGTAGCTAGCCAGCTGGATCGCTGCAACAACAAAAATAATTCAAGAAACTGTCGATCGGTTGCTTTTTTCCTGTTGCTCGGTAAAAATATTATACACCATGCATGCGCATGCATCTACACTGTAGTATGACGTAGCTAGCGCCTAATACATGACTGAGTCTGAACTCTGAACTCTACTCCCAGGTTTATCAGTATAAGCAAGAGTACATGGGGGTTATGTACTCTTGGTATAACAGTGCAGTGCAGTTATCATGGTTATCATCAGCTAGTCTCATTGTACAATGATTGTCATGTAGATCTACGCGAATGACTGTTGCTGGGACATTCTTCCAAAACATGACGTCACAGAATTCGTAAAAAAAAGACAACTTTTGTCGCAAGCGGCTAGCCTGTCGCGCTCGCGAGACTCATCTTGGGCGCGCTCGAGCTGCGGAGCGCGACACACGAGCGCGACCCAAACTGTGTCACGTGTGAGTCGAATCTGACCGTGATCGCCTTCGATTATTTATTTTCGTTCTACTCGACAATTCCAAAAATCAGTGCCATTGGCTTTAGCTTTGCCCTTGAACTTGAAATCTCGTGCCTTATTCTTTCCTGGGGACTGGTGTTGGATATTGAACGGGCGGAGTTACCGCCGGGATGATGGATGAAGGAGATGATGGCCTAAACTTGGCTGCGCGCATTCTCATTTTCGCGTGGCCTGCCACTAGTGTTTCGCAGATTCACAAAGGGTGTCACAGGCATAGCTGGAGGAAGAAAGGTGAGAGAATCGGTTGCACAGTGCAGATCAACCCAACCATTTGGTTGTTTTAATATTACTTCGCACAGTCAAACGGGATGACCACCCAATAAAATTTCCGAACGTGACATTTTTGTAATTAATTTATTGATTTTCCCGCATTATACCACATGTACAGTTTATTGTTCAGGTTATTTCGCTTCAACTTTTGAGGTATGAATTCCTTAACTGCAGACTCGACATGCAAGCTCCATACTGACCAGGCTGTGTCAACATCAGGTCACGGCTTGTTTGACTTTGTCCGTTAGGCTGTGTTTGCATAGATATTCTGATGGCGTCAAAGACAGTTAAAGATTTTGTTGGTCGTGTGTCGGGGGTATTGTCCCCGCCGAAACTGAATGTAAGTTTAAGAAAGACTAGGTCTAGTGAGTTATGATCAGAAGTGTCCTGTGGGTCTAGCCCTCAGCCCCTCTGCGGCAAGCAGTAAACTATATTTACACCAAAAAGCGCAAAACAAGACTTGATTTTTTACGCGGCTCTTTTCACCATGATAATTATTGTACACGTGTTTTGAAAATTTGAAATACTCATGGCAACTGGTGGGTGAATCATTCAAAAATGCAAACGTGCCCGCTGTTGAGTGCAGCCATGTGAATCCACACAGTCAATTTTCTCGTAAATCACTCACCGTAAAACGTGCAAGTGGCTGTCGTGTGAATCGCCTATAACTGACTGTCTGCAGTTGTCGAAGAATTTCCCTGCACTCACTGTACTTTGTTAGAGATGTTCCGCATAACGTAATTACGTTAGTTAAAAAATGTAGTCGATTTACACAGATTTCCGTATCGACTTTGGTGGCACATCCGTCTGGTATCACATTCTCAAGGGTGGAAAGGTCAGCATTCCCTGTCTGTTTGTCTGTTTTTGTGTCACACACATGTACACAGTATATAGATGGACGATGGGTGTAGATACAGACATACATCTGTCTGTCTGTCTGTTTATCTGTCTGTCTGTTTACCTGGCTGGCTGTCTGTTTATCTGTCTGTCTGTCTGTCTGTCTGTTTATCTGTCTGTCTGTCTGTCTGTTTATCTGTCTGTCTGTCTGTCTTTCTGTCTGTTTCTCTACCCATCATCCATCCGTACTTGTATGTATATTTACCTCTCTGTCCATCCTTCTGACTGACAAGCTCCTTATAATCACGAATGTGTCTCGTAGCAGAACCTGCGAAGGAAGTGGAATGAGAAGAAGAAAGCTGGCATTGGCTTAAGTGTACAGCATTTCACTGATTAGAAGTCGCACTTGATGATAAGTCGCAACAGGTCTGAGCCAAGTTGTTTCTATACAGTACATTCACATATTACGTAGGAAGAAGTCACGCTCGATTGTAAGTCACACCACCTTCTTTAGGGTCGTCCGTAATTTTCGAAAAATTAAAAAATCCGTCCTCATGCTAAATTGTCTCTGACCCACCCACCCACCCCCATTTTTTCCCGTTAAGTTTTTGATTTTTACCAATGCCCAGCTCGAAAATAATAACTCCTGACCCCATGTTTTCTGACTGCACCTACATTGTATGTCAAGTACTAGTAGCTAAGAGCGTCTCAGCTTCCTCGGACCAAGACCATTCGACTCAGCACCCCGAAGACTACAACTGGTGAAAATGTGATTTTAGGGTATACTTCCCCTTTAACAGTGCGCTTTGTGTGCATGTGTATACTGGGGTTACTATGATGGGGGTCTGGGGGCAAAAAGCCCCCAGATGATGCATTTTATTTTTTCATCCTACTGATATTTGGCCAAAGTGATGTGGCAACACTGGACTGTGTGTATGTTTGTTCGTTGACAGGCTGGATTCATGCAGTTCACACTCCTGTGGATTCGCTAGTGTTTGGTGGAAACTTTCTGCACAGTTTCAACATAAGCGGTCAGCTTGCCGTGGCGGACATTGAAGAAACTACTAAGGTACATGAGCTGTGCTGTGCATGTCTGTCATATCTTCTACAACTCTACCACGGCAAGACCTTGTGTGAGCTTTCCAAGGCTTGGAGTTGTGCATGAAGGTTTCTGTTTTGTTATGTTCCTACGTCGTTCATCGATGTTGCTGTGGAACTGTGTGTGTATGTGTCTCTGTCTCTCTCTCTCTCTCTCTCTCTCTCTCTCTCTCTCTCTCTCTCTCTCTCTCTCTCTCTCTCTCTCTCTCTCTCTCTCTCTCTCTCTCTCTCTCTCTCCCTCTCTCCATCTCTCTCTCTCTCCATCTCTCTCTCTCTCTCCATCTCCGTATACTTCACTTTGTTCCACTATGACTCCCTTCGTGTCTTATCATGCAGGTTCCGCAGAAGCTCCGCTTTCCCTTCTTCACGCAGCTCATGTGGTACGCACTGGACAAGTACGCGCACTCTCTGCGTTACTACCTGGAACAGTTTCACGGGTACAAGCCTGATGACAGTACCACCATCACACCCACTGGCACCATCGTCATGGACACCATCGTCATGGACGCCATAGATACTGTGGACAACACCATCGACATTGCAATGGACACCACCATTGACACTGCCATGGACACAAGTACTAGCGGCAAGGAGAAAGAAGAGAGCGATACTTCCCACACTGCTACAACTACTGCTGATGCTACCGAGCCGAGTGATGCGAAGTGTGAGACCGAGAGCGTTGCAACACCAGAGCCACCTGTTGCCGACGCCACCCCGGCAAAGTCCACACGCGTTGAGAAAGCGCACGTTTCCGACAGCCCGTCCTCCGCTAGTCCCAGAATGCGGCGTCGCAAGGCTGCAATCGCCGCGGCCGCCGCCATTTCTATCTTGTATCTTGCAGGTATATCATCTCGTGATGACCACATTTAAAGGGGAAGTTAAGGCAAAAATTAAAATTTCACCAGTTGTAGTCTTCGGGGTGCTGAGTCGAATGGTCTTGGTCCGAGGAAGCTGAGACGCTCCCTTCCTACTTGAATCCCAATCGAACTCGCGCACTTCCACCGAAACTGGGTGACTGCGCCCTACGAGATGGGGATTTGTATGCAAAATGTCACTAAAAGCGCCATTTCGTTCTTATAAAAGCACGGATGACCGCGATTGGCCCATATGTTGTAGTCTTTTGGACGCTGAGTCGACTGGTTTTGGTCCGAAAAGGCTACGATGCAGCGTTCCTCCTTTATTCCCAATCGAACATGGTTGAACAAGTGGTCACGTGCTCCTGGGTGCCCAAATCACCTGGTCACCACGCCAGCAGGTGACAACTTTCACACCAAGGTTCAACTCGAGTTCAACTCGAGTGACAGGACTGCACCCAAAAAAGGTCAAACAGGCTAGTAAGTAATTAGTTGTACCCTGCAGGCACGGACCGGTGACCAGGTGACTGGCGTACGCAGGAGCACGTGACCGCTTGTTCAACCATGTTCGATTGGGAATAAAGGTGGAACGCTGCATTGCAGCCTTTTCGGACCAAAACCAGTCGACCCAGCGTCCAAAAGACTACAACATATGGGCCAATCGCGGTCATCCGTGCTTTTATAAGAACGAAATGGCGCTTTTAGTGACATTTTGCATACAAATCCCCATCTCGTAGGGCGCAGTCACCCAGTTTCGGTGGAAGTGCGCGAGTTCGATTGGGATTCAAGTAGGAAGGGAGCGTCTCAGCTTCCTCGGACCACGACCATTCGACTCAGCACCCCGAAGACTACAACTGGTGAAATTTTAATTTTTGCCTTAACTTCCCCTTTAAGTCTGAATTTGAAGTGCGAAGATGCTTCAGCAACCACATCGTACTTTTCCATTGCTTTCATTGTGCTTCTACTGTGCATGTGTGTAACTTGTGGGGTATATATGTGATGACATTGTATGCTGGCGACACGGTCAGATTTTGTCCATGCGTGTAACGTACACCTGCATGTTATGCATTGAAAAGGATCTGCCACTTGCGATCCTGGGACAAGTATCAGGTCAGCTTTGTCTTGTGTGGGCTGTACCAGATTGCTGTTCACTTTTCCATCTCTTGGATATGTGACTTTCTGCAAGTTTCTGGTGTATGGTGGCCACTTCTTTGCTTGTCACTTTGTATGATATTACATTCTGTATTCGCTGCTTCCATGGCGTGGTCTGCAAACTGCAATCCTTGGGCAAATGTCATGTTTGCTATGTTGTGCTTTGGCCGTCAGCTTGTGTACACGTTGTAGTTGAATTATTTTGTTCCACAACTGACTTCCTTTTAAAAGTACGGTGGCCACTGCTTTGCATGGCATTTTACATGAAGAATTTCCTGTTTGTGTCGTGTGCATGTGCGTATGTGTGCGTGTACCGTGTGCATCCGCGTGTTTGTGTATCTGTGTGCGGGGTAAGCGAGGTGGGGAGGGCTGGTATGTATCAGTGTGTTATCGCAGTCTCATGCCTACATACAGTACATCGCGCGCGTGTTCATCATGTTTACCTTCGGGGTTGGGGTGGGGAGGGAACGGAAAAAAAACTGAAATTATCCATATAAAAATCGCTCTGTGAGCGGTTCTGAAAAACCTTTACTGGCGCTGCCCCGTCGTAAAAGTAAGAAATTAAAACTGGCCCATTGTCCCCCCAAATGTGAACTGATCCACCTAAATCGGGAATGACGGGACCCGAACGCACCAGTAGCACGAGGTCGGGAGGGCACAGGATCACAGCACATCATAGGGTAACACCATCACTAGTACATGGTATCAGTGGCAGTGTAACTTTGCTAGTACACATA
Source organism: Sycon ciliatum (assembly GCF_964019385.1). Lineage (NCBI taxonomy): Eukaryota > Metazoa > Porifera > Calcarea > Leucosolenida > Sycettidae > Sycon > Sycon ciliatum. The sequence continues at coordinate 10,267,595 of NC_088647.1, forward strand.
GTTACTTCCATCGGATATCCAACATGGGAGTTCATCGACGACCATGGCCTGTGGACCAGCGTCCCCAGCTGCATCCACAGGTAGGAACCTGATTGATTGATTGATTTTATTTGGATTTGCGAGACCAAACGAGCAGGAGTGCTCAATAACGGGGTAGCGAATGGTTGAGTTGTGCTATGTGACAATGTAGTGTGTGCGGAGGCCCAATACGATGTAAGGGGATGGGAGGAGAGAAGGCCAGCGGAGAGTCAAACTCAGAAGAGGGAGGAGAGAATAACTGAAGTACACATTTACTGTGCGAATTCAAATAAACCAGACAAACAGCAAAACGAGTACACAACTCACGAGAATAAAGAGGACTGGAGCACAGAATTGAACTGCTGAAGTACACAGCTGACGAGAATAAAGACAGGAGCACAGAAATGAACGGGAGGCAGTCTACGAAGTGGTGGTACCACCGGTGCATGCACCACGGTACATTATCACATTATCGGCTTTGCAAAGTTCGTGGGTACTGAATACCATGGTATGGCCAACTGTGTAGCAGTCTACAACGACTTACGTGTAGGGAATGGCAGCTTGGCGGAATGCTGGGATGTTGCCCATAGCTCGCACCGTGTCAGGTATATGGTTCCATAACAGGCAACCGCGAGATGCCGGTCGGCATTGGCCTGCTCGGCTTCTGGCTATTGGTTGTTGTAGGCCCAGACTGCGCTGAAGGCGAGTTGCTCCGCAGTTGCGAACACACAGTGCCTGCAGAACAGGACTGGCACGGTTATGAACGCACCGCCATACCAGCACGAGCAGTTTCTGGCGATATACCTCGTCCATGCGATAAACAGAGAGCCTCTCCAAGAGATCACTGGCCCTGGTAAATCGTGGTCGTCCGAACACCGCCCTTGCTGCGCGGTTTCGGGCCACCTGCAAGCGGTTTAGCTGGTTGTGGGTCAAACCGGAGCCATATGCTGACGATCCATATATCAAATCCGGCATGATGACAGATAGGAAGTACTTGCTTTGACTAGCTAGAGTGAGGCAGCGTCGCGCCCGCCACAGACTACCGATCTTCCTAGCAGTGCGTGAGATGCACCGGTCAACTTGCGGTTGCCAGGTCATTCGTTCATCGATTAAGACGCCGAGGTATTTCGCGCTGGTGGTGTGCGGAAGCACATCATTTCGACAGCGTACACCCACGTCCGGCTGCTGCCCACTGCTGCTGGTAAAAACCAATACATTACTCTTCTTTGCATTTAATACAAGACCACGAGCGTCCAGCCAACTTGAGAGGGAGGTAACCGCCAAGCTGAGCGCATCAGACACCTCTTGCGCTGTCCGTCTTGCACATGTGAGGGCGATGTCATCCGCAAACTGCAGTGATGATGCCGGCGCAGATTCCGAGGGGATATCTCTGGTGTACAGTGCGTATCGGTTATAGCGTGGTCGTGTAAAAGAATATACTGCCTACAAGAATGAACTCTCATGTTTTCATAATCATAACATGGATTTCATGTGCACATTTATTCTTACAAGCAATTTTATCGTACAGTAGAATATATCGGTCCTAAGAATGGAATCTGTGTAGCGAAACATGCCAGATCAGTACAAAGTATATCGCCTGTAGTAATAACATCCATCCAAAGCAGTTCTGATCTGACTCGCGTTGGGTCGTAGTGCTGCAGGTTCAACTATTGTGGTCATGTAACTCATGTTGCATAGCCACATGGTAAGCCTATGTGACTGTGACCAGCCGCATGCACAGTAGCACTACCTTGTATGTACGATGATCTTCCTGCCTCTGCGCACATGCACATGATATGTCACACTTGATTTATCGTGTGTAAGAAATATCGGAAATAAGAATAGAAAGTCGTTTTTCAAACACCCACGCTATAACCGATACCTACTGTATATGGAGAACAGCATGGGTCCTAGTACAGAGCCCTGCGGCACACCACAAGTGCACCCTCGTGCTACTGCTGCATTCGGGTCACGTCATTTGCGATTTAGGTGGATCAGTTCACATTTGGGGGTACAATGAGCCAGTTTTAATTTCTTACTTTTACGACGGGGCAGCGCCAGTAAAGGTTTTTCAGAACCGCTCACAGAGCGGTTCAAGCTATATGGATAATACTATATGGATAATACTCAATATGCTATATGGATAATACCAAGAGTAGATAAACAAGAGTGTGCAACTCCGGATCTCTCCTGCACAATCTGCAGATACCCCGCGCCCACGGCGGAATTTTTTGTTTACGTCACCTTTTTTCAGAGAAACGCGGCTTTGCCGCAGAGCAGTGTGAGAGCACGTGCTGGGCACCGACCTTGTAGTGTAAAGCCCAGCCAAGTGCACGAGGGAAAACTCTCCAAAAGGCTCGCAGCGCGTGCGTCGTCGAAAAGATTACGTCAACAAAAAATTCCGCCGTGGGCCAATCCATCCGGAGTTGCACACTCTTGTTTATCTACTCTTGATAATACTCAATATGCTACCTGTGGTGTGGTGCAAGCTCAGCACTGAGCTAAATCAAACTAAATCAAACATACAGCCTACACAGCCTCTAATGGCCCTCTATACAGTGCTGCGATGGCAGAACTTCTGAAGTTCACATCACCTTTCCTCCTCCAGCTATGCCTGTGACACCCTTTGTGAATCAAACACTAGTGGCAGGCCACGCGAAAATGAGAATGCGCGCAGCCAAGATTAGGCCATCATCTCCTTCATCCATCATCCCGGCGGTCACTCTGCCCGTTCAATATCCAACACCAGTCCCCAAGAAAGAATAAGGCACGAGATTTCAAGTTCAAGGGCAAAGCTAAAGCCAATGGCACTGATTTTTGGAATTGTCGAGTAGAACGAAAATAAATAATCGAAGGCGATCATGCATATTGACGGTCAGATTGGACACACACGTGACACAGTTTGGGTCGCGCTCGTGTGTCGCGCTTCGCAGCTCGAGCGCGCCCATGATGAGTCTCGCGCTTGCGACAGGCTAGCCGCTTGCGACAAAAGTTGTCTTTTTTTTACGAATTCTGTGACGTCATGTTTTGGAAGAATGTCCCAACAGTCATTCGCGTAGATCTACATGTAGTCGAGAGTTTAGTATTTATAGGCGATTCACACGACAGGCAAATCCACGTTTGTCAAGTGCCCGCAGGAAGTGAAACGTGAGGCCGCAGTTCACACGGCCGCGGGTGGTGGCCAGAGCTCCCGCGAGTATCCGGTGAGTATACGGCGTTACTGTGGTGATTTGGAATGAGTACCCAAAAACAAAGGCCAAACAACCAGGGTTCAAGACTACCGTACCATAGTACGACCTCACAGCCTCATAACTGTAAAAGTGCCCGCAGATGAGTGCATCCGCGGGCAAAAAGGCCATGGACACTTTTGATTCCCGCGGGCAAATTTTGGTCACCCGCAGGAATATCTCCATGGTGACTTTCCTGTAAACGTGGATTTGCCTGTCGTGTGAATCGCCTATTACACTTACAGCATAAGTAAAGACAATCATGTCGATTTTCTACAACCGTATGATTTTGTACGTGCAGATCTGCCAAATCTGCATGATGAAGTAATTGTTATAATTATCTTTATGAATAGATGTATTATCACCATTCGTACGAGTAGATGAGATTGTGTTACTTTGCACCTCACTCGCTCGTCAGAAAGTCGTCACAAATGGTGTTCAGGATCCGTGGCGGTTAGGAAATATCCCCCAACTGTGTGTGACAAGATTGCTGCCGAAATCATGCCGCCATCTGCCTGGCACATGTAGTACGTATGCCGGTAAGACTTTTAAAAGTCCAACTGATCTTACGGCTTTCGCATGCATAGTCGTGTACATGTAGACTCAACTGAAGCCGCATCAATAAAACAGAATACAGAACCTTACATACCGGTACTAGTAATCAAAATATCTACTAAAATAATCAAGAGTACATAACCCCTGCTCTTGATAATATATGGGCTCAATTTCATCATTACAACTCTTACTCCTGAGGTTGTGCCCTTCGGCTGGTGTGGTGCTCGGCATTGGTAGCCGTGTCGGAGTTTCATCTCCTCTCCAAATTTACAAGTAACGAGTTCACAGCGGCGAGAATCGGAGATGATTGGCAAGCTGGTGTACTATGCAGGGCGGCACACGATCACCGCTCAATATCTTCTACTGTTCTAGGCTTCTAGCCTATGGTCATACCAAGAGTCAATAACCCCCCATGGACTCTTGGTCATACCGGTACATGCCGGTCAGGGAGTACTTTTTTAGTACTTCATGATGCATGTACTAGCAAGAGTATAGTGGGGTATTCACACAACAGGCACTTGGGAGTGACATATGAGAAAAGTGTCTGTGTGGATTCACACAGCTGCACTTGACGACAGGCACGTTTACAATTTTTTGAATTCTTCACCGACCAGTAGCCATGGTTATTTCAAATTTTCAAAACACGCATACAATAATAATTATCATGCTCTAAAGAGCCGCGTAAAAAATCAAGTCTTGTTTCGCGCTTTTTTGTGTAAATGTACTCGTGCACGCCACGATTATCGTGAAAGTGGGCCCCCAGCTCGCTTGCACTTTTCAGCCACTTTTCTCGTTCACAGGTAAAATACCATAGCAAGTTTCCGGTGCACGTGGATTTGCCTGTCGTGTGAATACCCCATCCCTATAAGCTCCCACTTTTGATACTACAGTCAGACCGCGCTTATCCGGTCCTCTTTTATCCGGATCCCTCGCCATCCGGAAGAAAATCGTTGGTTACCGATTTACAGCATATATCATGCATACATACAGCATGTGTGTTCGATTTTCCGGTTCCCTCCCCTATCCGGATATTTTTTGAGGTCTTCAGTCATGGCAAACAGAAACAGCAACATTGAGGCAATGACAGGAATGAGGATGTGGTAGCCAGTGCCATAGAAGTCAAAGGACAAAGGGTTCGTTTCCGGGCCCACATAGCCTGCGAAAACGAAAACAGTTTGACTTGAACGATATCTTTTGCCTTTCCCAGACCTAAAACCTTCTGAGTTGTAAGGCTGTTGGTTAGCGCTTCCGAGATGTGTTGGAGCTGGGTGTCAGGTCGTCAAATGTCTCAGTACTCTCTCAGTTTTGTGCCTAGTTGCACTTCTGCCGGTATAAAGCTGTCCCCCGTGAATTCCGCGATTCCGCGGATTGCAGAATTTCCGCAGAATCCAGTAGTGTCCGCAGAATTCAGAAAATCCCGCGGAATATTGCAGAAAAGAGAGAAAAACTGCTTTTTCTGGAGACTTTTGATTTATTCACAGCCAAGCCAACCAGCTTGTGACTTTCAAAATCAACTTGCAGGGTACATTTTGGAGCTTCAAATTTTTTAGACCAGGATTTCGCATAATTTCGGTTCACAATTTGTAGGGACAACAAACTTTGGTGGTGTTGCAGAAATTCAATCTGTTTTTACGCTCATTTCTCTTGCAGAATTGCCGCAGAATTTGGAAGGATTTGCAGAATTAGTGCAGAATTTACTGTTTTCAGCCGCAGAATTCTGCACAGAATTTCTGATATTCTGCCGCGGAATTCACGGGGAACAGATGAAGTATCTAACAGGGAGTTTTATAGACAACTCCTGATATCTAGTTACAGTGGTGGACAGTTCCTCCTAACTCGTATCCGTATGTTCCTCTCCTTTCTCAATAAAACACGTAATGATTTCCGTCCATAGGTACCTCTACTGATACTTTGCCACCTTATGTGTCCTTCCGGTATCATTCAGGGAGTACAGTAGAGTCGCGCGTCCAAGAATGCTGTCTCCAAGGGGTTAGCCTGGGGCGTTCTTATTTTTCAGCAATCTGGCTGGGTTCTTCTAGCACGTTCTTAGAAACAATTCGTACTGGATCATAATGTATCCCAAAAGCAAGGCTTGCATACACCATACCATATGCAGTGCTGCCAAACCGTCCGATTTTTCGGACAGTGTCCGATTTTTGAAGGCTCTTCCGAAAACCGGTCCGAAAAGGGAAACGTCCGAAAAGCAGCCAAAATGTCGGAGATCCTTACTTTCCTATGCAGAAGTCCTGTACTTTCACTTTTCAGCGCAACTGAAGGCACACATCACTGTACATTTGCTTCTAAAAAGGCTAGCGCTTGGCTGTGGAAGTGCAAAGTAACATGCCTGGATCAGGCTGGATGGCATGTACACTGACAGTCTGTACAGAGTCAGTGTGCGACCACACTCATCATTACAAAATTCATGACAACTCTGGGGTTACCATGGCAACGAAGCGAATTTTCATGGTGTTTTATGCGATGTTTTGAATTCTCTGTGAAAAATTTGCCGAGGAGAAAAATTCGCACCATGTGGCCAGCCTTGGCGTTGAAGGGTGTCCGATTTTGGGTGAAAACTATTTGGCAGCACTGCATATGGTTATACAGTCGTCCCTCTCTAATCCGGCACTTGTTTATCCGGAACCCTTGCCAACCGGCGCACTTTCTGACGAAACCGATTTTTTTCGTTCAATTCCTACATCTTAATCCGGCACTTGAATTCCGCCTCCGGCAGTGACTTTTTGAAACGAATCGCTCAAACTGCACGTAGTTTGATTTCATAATCCGGCAGTCGTAAATCGCGTACCGTACAGGTGCACTCCTTGCCGGCATGCCAGGCCAGGCTAGGCCAGTCTGGTCAATGTTGTCCAGGAGACAACGGCAGTCAACCATACTTTCTTATTTTAGCAAGGAGTAGTGTCCTGCCAATTTTCAGGTGTGTGTGTGTGTGTGTGTGCAAGAGTACATGTGAACATGTTCTCTGTTTTACTTTATCACTTTATCACTGTGTATATTCCCGGAGAACAATTGAGAATATAAAGCCGTGCACCAAATACTTGGGTCGACTCGGAAAAACCCTGCGTTTTGACGTACATATGACATGCATGCAATTGGGTAGGGCCGGGTCAGAGGGCAGGATTTCTTAATCCAGCACCCTCGTTAATCCAGCAGAAAACGCCGTAGCAAAAGGTGCCGGATCAGAGAGGGACGACTGTATCGTATTAGACATGGTTAGCATTTTACAGTTCACGCTAAAATTAGTAAATCCAACGGTATGAGTCGTACTCGTACCCCGCATCCAAATTACCGCCGGCAAGAGTACATAACCAAGAGTGTGCAACTCCTATCTTGAGCTGCGATGGGTTCACCCACGGCGGAATTTTTTTATTGCGTCATTCTTTGGCTGAAGTATGATCAAGTGCGTATGCTTTCCCGCACATTTTTTGTAAATACGGTGAGAGTTCACGAGGTTCAGGACACATCGATCTATCGTCCGTTGTTCTGCTTCGACTACCATAGCTGTGATGTACAAATCCTTTGTACTTTGATCTCTGGCTACGCATGATGGCATCAGCGAGCCAAACAGCCGCCAAAGACTGATGTCATAAAAAAATTCCGCCGTGGTTATGTACTCTTGCCGTCGGTTTAGTATCATGTTGACGATAGAAAGCTCTTTTTAGCATGTACAGTCAACATCGCGTATAACGACACTCGGCGGGGCATCAGGAAAGTGTCCTTATTCACGAAGTGTCCTTATACCCGAAGTCTCATTATATGTATTACAGTTAGATGGGACTTTGCTCTGGGCATGGAAATTCTGTCGTTATATCCTCAGTCGTTATTTGCGAAGTTGACTGCACGTGTAAAAGAAACGGTAAGATTCCAACTAGGGTGACGTCACAAGTCGATCGTTGTGTCAGGAACCGAAGTGCTAAACCATGTCTTGAAAACACACAAAAAACGGTAGAGGCCGACAGTCGAAGATAGCGTGAGCGGTATAATGCTAACCATGTCTATAATATTGTCTACTCCCTGGTGCTGTCTTTGTGCTCCACTTTCACAACAATAACACACACACACATCTCTGCTGTGAGCACGGTCGCTCGGCAATGGCTTTATAATTATTATAATTATTGATATTACAGTATATCCTTTTCCTGATTGAATGCATAGAGATAAGAAAAATAAGCACAAGATACTGCTGCTATAGCGTTAGTAGAGAGGTTCCGCACTACGTGAAGTTGAGCAACTTTACGTTAGTGGGCGGGAAAAACCCGTGAATTCGCGAGTTTGCACTCCACTTACGGAAAGTTGTCTACGGAGAGTACGTACATATAGGTAGGGCTCTGATAACGTAGCTGGTCCGTAAGTGGATTGGGGTACAAATTTATGACTCTCTCCCCATGTCGATCTGGTCGTACACTGCCGCGTTCGGAGTTGCCAAGGGCAGCTAGTGCTACGTGATTTGAAAACTCTGTATGGCAGGACCCAGATGCGCATGCAGTTTCCGTAAGACTTTCCGTAGATCGACTACGTTTTTTACTAACGTAATTACGTTATGCGTAACCTCTCTAATCGCACAGAAAAACACACAGAAAACGACGAGATGTTACAGTGAGTGTAATTATTAACACCCGTCCAAGCTAAAAGACCTACATGTGCATCCCTGCCCCAGGAGGGTATCTCGAAACCCTCACACACTCACCACACGGTCATCATCCAGTTTCAGTTCAATCCGACTGTATTCTTCCCATGCAGATTCAACTCCCCTGTCACCACCCATCAACTCTGAAGCAGATAAAGAAAACACACACCCAGAAGTCAGGGGTGGGAGGGGGGGGGGGTACAACGGCACCAACGGAAAGTCACCGCGATGTGACAGGATCTAGGACTGCGGTCAAGCACAAGATACAACATTTTGCTGAAGCAAAAGGTTTCGGGGAAATCCCAAAACCAGTGCGATTTTTGCATGGGCCTAGTTATTTCTTCTCTTTTCGGGGGATACAGTCCAGTGTACACAGCTACAGTCCATTCACAAAAAGATGGGCCCTGGCGAGCTCCCGTATTAGGCGATTTTTCAAGATTTTATCGTACACAGTGCAGTGCTGTGAAATTTGAAATTTGAAAAAGGGTCCAAAAAGGGTACCTGAACTGGGGTTCGAACCGTACAATGCACTGTTGCAGGCAGGGTCAAACGGCCTGGATTTTGATGGGTTTTCCCAATTCAGTGCTCTTGGGGCAAAACCTGGCCAAAATCCTATTCTTGCTATGGCTTGGTTTTTGGAGAAATATACTTCAGAAACATAATTGGAAGAGGATTCCATAGGGATTGCAGAAAAAAATTCTAAAAAAAGTTTTAAAAAACTCAACGTTTGACCCATTTATGGCCAAAAGCTAGAAGTCCATCTTTTTCTGAATGGACTGTAGGTGCCTTCTCGAAAGTGTACTTGCAGTCCATCCTCGACCTCAAGCGTTCCATCGAGACTTACACTGATTTTTGCGATCTTTTTCTTGAGAACGATTCTCACCCTGAAATGACTTTCAGGCGACTGACGTGAAAGAACACTCATGACACCAAGAGTACATAAACGTATGGTTTGTGTGCTCTTGATGACACCCACCTTGTCGAATGGAGCATGCATTGTTTGTGGTGTATGGGTGCAGGAAGGTGGTATGTTCGCGAGGTGCATATCGAAAATTATCCGAAGGACTTTGGGATGGTGCCATTCGGCCGTGAACATTTGAATTTTTCGTACAATTCGGAGCAGTTGGCGAAAACGAGCCAGTAACCTGAAAGGAGGATGTGAACAGGTGTAATTTTGGGTTGCCCTCGACATTCGAGTAGTGGTTATGGCAAAATCGATGGTGCTCCAGGTTTTTCAGACGCATTTCTTGACCATACTCAATTCCGCAGATAAACCTGTGCACAGAAAGCACGCAAGAGTTCAAACTAACTCCACTGTATTCAGTTCACGTGTTTTCCACAGATCCAAACAATCCTACACGCACAAGTGGAGCACAAACATGCCAAACCTGCATGTTGCAGATGCACACACACACAGTCCGTACATGCCGGACACTTCGCAAGTTCGCATACATCACATGTGCGTGCCACACCGTCGGAGGAATACAAACAAGCACGGGTACGCACCAACAAAGGCTAGCCAGGTTCGCACTCGGTTTCCCTATCAACACTAATTTCTGACTAGAACCAGTGCAGTAGCAATAGCCGAAACAGGGAACGCAACACGGGCGGCAGACCAAGTGACACACAGCATAAACAAGACAAACGTACGTTGTACATTCACACACTTTTAAAAAGTTTGTATACATGTACAGTCTACTTCGCTAATAACGACTGCGGATATAACGACAATTCGCGGATAACGACAGAATTTCCATGCCCAGAGCAAAGTCCATTCTACCTGTATACATGTACATATAATGAGACTTCGGGTATAAGGACACTTCGCCAAAAAGGACACTTTTCTGATGCCCCGCCGGGGGTCGTTATATGCAAAGTTGACTGTATGTGATTGCATTGATATGCTTTGGGTTTCTTTCCTCAAAGGAGAAGTGACGCGTGCTTGGTATATGCATAGACCGTTGAAGTTCGTGTGAATGCAATGCAGCATTAGACGCACACAACATGTACACGGCACTTTATATCTTTCGAAGAAACCGCCGTATACATGAGCATGCGTGCGCGCGTGTGCGGGGGGGGGGGGGGGGATGTATACATGTACGTGTGAAGAGCAGAAACCAGTGCTGATAATGCAGGCGAAGCAGAGAGGAACGCAAAGCAGACAATTACCTCTAATCTTCTACAAAATTTGTATGTGTTATTTAATAACACATAGCATCATAAGCAGAAAACGAGATATTGTGAGCACGACAGACTCTCTCATACACACACACACACACACACACACACACACACACACACCACAAGACCATAAATCTGAAACGGCATGCGTTTGACTTGCTTTAGAAGGCCACGGGTTACGTGATCCACATCAAGGCAATACGCACCACCAGCCCAGCTACATGTACCGATATCTCATGCTATGCAGCGACTGAACGCGGCACACATACTGCACACAAGAGCGTGTACAACGGCAACGTTCTCCTTACGCTTACAGTCGTCGAACACACCGAGAGACACAGAGGAACACAAACTAGGGTCTACAGTGTACATACACAGTGTACATACATGTGCATGTATAATGTATACACAGCTATGCATTTGTGTGTTTTCATGCTCACTTGAAAAGGCCGGTTTATGTCTGTCCCCCGTGAATTCCGCGATTCCGCGGATTGCAGAATTTCCGCAGAATTCAGAAAATCCCGCGGAATATTGCAGAAAAGAGAGGAAAAACTGCTTTTTCTGGATACTTTTGATGTACGTCACAGCCCAACCAACCAGCTTGTGGCTTTCAAAATCAACTTGCACGGTACATTTTGGAGCTTTCAATTTTTTGGACCAGGATTTCACATAATTTTGATTCAGAATTTATAGGGACAACAAACTTCGGTGGTGTTGCAGAAATTCAATCTATTTTTACGCTCATTTCCCTTGCAGAAATACCGCAGAATATGGAAAGATTTGCAGAATTAGCGCAGAATTTACTGTTTTCAGCCGCAGAATTCTGATACTCTGCCGCGGAATTCACGGGAGACAGTTATGTATACGGCTACTTTTGATGTACGTCACAGCCCAACCAACCAGCTTGTGGCTTTCAAAATCAACTTGCACGGTACATTTTGGAGCTTTCAATTTTTTGGACCAGGATTTCACATAATTTTGATTCAGAATTTATAGGGACAACAAACTTCGGTGGTGTTGCAGAAATTCAATCTATTTTTACGCTCATTTCCCTTGCAGAAATACCGCAGAATATGGAAAGATTTGCAGAATTAGCGCAGAATTTACTGTTTTCAGCCGCAGAATTCTGATACTCTGCCGCGGAATTCACGGGAGACAGTTATGTATACGTATATACGGCATGTTATGTATGGTTTATGTTGTTTGAGTACCTCTTTGAAGGTCGAAGTAATTAGTTGGATTATACAGGGCGTGAACAGGTGAGATTTTTAATTACTCTTACCTTAGCCCACCAAAGAAATCGGAATAATCAAACTCGATGGTGCTCCAACTTCATTTCGACGTAGAAAACTCGTTGTTGGAACATCTAAATTTCAAAGGGTATCCACACCATAACAAGCTCCAATTTCACAAACAGTGGCCACAAAGTCAAACGGTTGCTCGTCATGAAGGCGGTTCGACACTTCCGACCAAATAATTCATTCACTTACGTATTCAGTTGACAATTATTTTTGCCTTCATCAAGACTTATTTGGGCCCAAAAGTGCAAAAATCAGTGCAAGTCTCGATTAGTGGGAGAGATCTGTTTTTTGTACACTTGAGGATGGCTGACCACCTACCCGGCCTAACCCTTCACCTACGGAATTTCGCTACAAAGGTTTAACCGTTTTACAGAAATCTGGGAGGTATTTCACTCGTCGTAACAATTGATTTGTCAAGAGTTATCAGGATGAGCACAAAATTGACGAAAGAGTAGATTTACGGAGGCATTCCATGGAATAAAAGCACTAACGCAACATGCATCATCCAGAGAAAGTCCCCGAAACTCGGGGATAGGGTCACACTGTCAATCACACATCGCAAAGCACAATTTGGTTCCGTTATAAAGGTTTTAATGAGTATTTTCTGGTGAATACACAGCTATATGCAATAGCATAAAGCCAAAATATGATGATCCTGCCACCAGGGCATGATTGTTATAATAAAGTGACGTTCATATCTTATGAAGTCTTCTCTTGGGTGATGGCTGCAGGAAAGCAGAAAAACAAAAAAAAGGTGTTCGTTAGTCTATGCAGATTTTGAACATTGGAATGGCACCTAGTATCCTGCAGTCGAATTATTTTTCCATCTCTCATGCCACCAAATACACGGTATTACAGTGCGCTGCAAGTCAATGATTTTCTTCGTATCTCGCTCGGGGAGAACGATACCCAATGAAGCCCCAAGGATGAAAACTTATTATCGAACTGCAGAGCAAGACCCAGTTGGTGGTGGTAGCCTTTGACGGTGAAATTGGCACACAAACCCTATGGCAGTCATTTCCTTGAATTCTGCACCATTTCTCTATCCACATACCAAACGTGCATGAAACATACCAAAAAAATTACAAAACCGTGCCAATTTTTCTGCCGGCATCATCCGCCAAGGGCTAGTTGGTGGTAGTGGTTATATTGGTTAATAGTGGGTGAAAGCATGGAACGGAAAATACAAACCCACACATACAAGGGCAAAGTTTAGTAGCCTCATCCCGAGGGAGGAAACAAAATTGTAAAGACGAGGGTGAACGACATGGGAAAACCACAAAAGCCAAAGAATCTCTATCAATCGAAAAGTTACGCCAGAAACTTCTTCTTCGGCGAGGGCCAAATTGGAATGTTAGAAAGGGAGTTCCAAGCAAGCAACTAGATTCACAATGAGCACACGGAGGGAAAACTTACTTTCAGCGGTGGGGAGAGTGTTCTTCTCCTGAGTCTCGGCGTGCTTCAGCTTGGTGCGGTCGAAGGAGGCAACTCCAGAGATATCGGGCTTGTCAGACATGGTTCTGCACGAGCACAAAAAAACAAAATCCCCAACTTCAGCTGCAAAGTCCAAGTCAAGTGAATACCAAGAAGTAAAATAGACTCACATTGGTTTTTGGGAACGGAGAACAAGACTTGCTAATGAAAGTGATGAAAATCAGGGAATGATGAGCCAGTAGACAATGCAGAGGCTATACGTTGTCTCGACACTCTGGGGGGTCCTTTCCCAGCCAATCAGCTTTCGCCCTTTGTCTAGTACAGTGTCGCCACACGTTTTCTGCGCATTGCTCCATGAACATGTGAATGGCATGATCCTGGTGCATTCTTGACAGATCGCCGAACATGGCGATGAAAGCGCCCCTTCCGCGATGTCGTACGCAAATGTGCAGGAAAAGGATCTCTTCCGTACAACTCTACATGGTACCGATGCTACAACCGAGTAAAAAGAAAGTACCGTATAGCGGTGCATTTGATTTTTTTTTTTGGACAAGCCTTGACTCTAGCTTGAGCCTCTTGTACGGGCAAAATAACACATTTTGTGAAGAATCAACACATTTGAATTTGTGGTTCGACAAAAACTTCCAACAACAAAAACGTTGCACATGTGTATTATGTACTCGAAGTTCTTGTTGTATAGCTGGCCAAATCAAATTTGGCAGTTGTTCGCGCGTGGATCATTCTTCGCTATGGTTTTCAAATCTACAAGCGCAAGGCCGGCGCTTGGCGCTTGGCAGGGACCTGGGCCACGGTGCAAGGGCAGCTCACATATCCCTGGTTGAGATCATACACAAACTACAACTAATAATGACTTTCAATTGGGGTTGAAATTTTTTTTTACGTAGTACCAAGAGTACATAACTTTTTTTCCTTTTTTTTCATCCAAAAACTAGACTCGCACAAAGAAGAAGCTAAAAACAGAAAAATAATAAAGCACCCATATATGGCCATTTTGATAACCCAGGGGATGGCCCACGCCTGAAAAAGAATAAACAGAAAAAGAAAAAAGACAGTTCAATTGCACACTGATCACAAAAGAAGAAGATGAGATTTGGGGTCGAAAAGGACTTCGTTTTCGTACGATCAAGTTGTCGTACCTCTCTCGAGTCCCGAGTCCCGACGCCGAGTCGTGACCCGTACCGGTATACCCGAGCTGGAGATGCCGCCGCATTGCCGCGTCCCTTTTTGCTTTCGAATTTCACGCAGTCATGATGAGTTGCTCTCTTGCTTCCACGTGTACATACGGTACACATTCATGCACATTTGTCAGCAACTTTTTTTTCAACTGCATGCTGCGCATGCGCTGCATATACCGCGCCCGTACCGTATCTTCTTTATTTCAAAATTATACCAATACAATAAGCGACCCCGGCCAAATGCAAAATGCATTTATGCAATCTTCACTTGATGATACAAACAGTGGACTCTTTTGATGATGTCTTGCGAGGGAACTCTTGCTTGCGGTACGTGTTATGTGGGCTTCACTCTTTCTCGAAGCACAAGATGTGAAGAACAACAATCAGTTACTCTTGCAGATGCTGTTGTCCTACAAGATCAGTGCTGGGGAGGGGCCAGCTTTTCACTGATATATGTCCGGAGGAAAGTCTCCCACTTCACCAGAAGGTTTTAGTATTGATAGGGAGTGGAGCTTGATAACTATTACTTATCGGCTGGTCTCAGTAGTAAAAATACTGATGTTACTAGATGAGTGCCTACTACTACTACTACTACTCAGCATCCCCTGTTCTTCAGAACCTGATGTTCCTGAACATGACATTGCTGTAGGTACTTCTGTCTTCAATACTTGACTTAGACTTGTGGATACTTTTTGAAGGTTTGCGAAATGAGGGAAGTTTACACCACGAAATAGGTACCCGTAGGATATTATCCATTTTAGAACTGAGATACCCGTCTTCCATTTACTGAGAGACATGCGTGCATGTATATGTACTAGTAGTACTTCATAGCTTTATTGGCCCAAACAGGGTTTTTTTTTTTTTTTAATATTGGGAGTTCAATTTCCTGTTTTGCAAATACACACAGAGCTAGAGGGGACAAGCATCCGAATTCTCTTTTTTCCCCTCGATTTCCTCTCTGCAGCTCCTGGCAGTGGCATTTCGTGAAGTATGTATTGGGAATGTGGAAAAAAGAAGAAAAAAGGGACTCAGCTCCACACATGCAGAAACACACGCATTTTGTCATTCATACATGTACTTTGTGGTGCAAACGCTCATTGCAGTTGTGTAGGTAGCAAAGCAGCGCTATCTGGTGGCAAATTATGGGCGGGTGGGGTGTAATCGGTGTTGCTACGTAAAGACCCAGACTGTTCTCAATGTTCGTTGAATCATGTACTACGGGTATAGGCTACGCCCGATTGAGTCACCCTGTACATGTACATAATGTCGGTGAGCTGTATCCGATGAAAGCCTTCCCTGTTCATTCTTCAGGGCCTGATAGTGCAGTAGAGTTGCGTGCTAAAAGAACATGGAACCCAAGAACATCCAGCCTGAAAAGGGCTAAGAACCACACCGCTTGAAGTTAAGAACGGCAGTGTTGCCTGTTGGTTTTCTGGCAACTTTTGAGATACTCGTGATCCAGTACGAATGTGCTAACTTATAATAGTTATATGAACGCAGCCAGATCGTTGAAAAATAAGAACATCCCAGGCAAACCCCTTGGAAACAACATTCTTGGGCACGTGACTCTACTGTACTCTACCAGGTCGTATTGCTTGTCTAATGGTGACATAATGTCAACAGTCAGTGTTCATAGTTCATACACTGGATGCTAGTCCCTTCATGCTTATAATGATAATATTCTCTAGATGACCTTCATCCACACATACAATATGTAGATCTAAAGAAGAAGAAAAATGGAACAACGAACTACAAGTTACGCTGGAATGTCCACTAACACCACCAGTTACTAAACAATCAGCTCATGCGATAACATTGCACGACACTGACCGACGGTACTGACGTTCTACAACTAACTGGCTAACAGCTCTAGCACATCTTGGATGCGCACTCCAACAGCCTTCCAACTTTTTTTCTTCTTTAAATTAATTCGTGGCTCTCCATCCGAGTCCACTCCTGCACAATGTAGATCGTTCTAATTTTGGAGAACCTTTACATGAACTCTATACAATCATACTTGTGTGAGCTTGGAAGTCATCCTTTGTCATATTCATTGGCCAGACCCTAGCTATAACTCCTATGACTTCGTACCGTGAAACATGTCTAAGACGACCGCTCAAGGGACCTTCAAAACGTGATCTCCGTTATCAGGTGGTCTCCTCATCCAGGGTCATTTGACTGGAAATAGCTTCCCTTGGTCCTGGTTGCGGTGGTCTTCTAGGACAGGTGGTCACCTTATCCGAGTGGTCGCCTTGACAGGTTTTACTGTACCGTAAAGTACCGCCAGAGCGCCCCGTCTCGCGAGAGCACCCCACCTCCTTGATTTTACAGCCAAGGGAAGAAAATCGTATGGCCGAATGCTACTAAGTTTGTACTGTGTGAAAACCTTTTTGTACTAAGGTCACACTGGGCATGTTTTTATGTGGAGCTCGCATCCGCTCAAAGATAAACTGGGTACGGATTGACTGCATAACGTGCAATGTGTGTACAAGGTCCGTGTCGTATGACCTACAGACAGGAAACCACCTCCACAAGACGACCACGAAAGGACGAGATGGTGGGGCGCTCCGGCGGTACTTTACGGTATTAGGGAATGGTAGGGGGCACTTCAATCTGACCATAGCGGAAGCTCATGATCCAAAGTGTCGTTATACGCGTACAGGTCTACCCTCGTTAGTATTTTTCTTCGGATGGTGAGCCAATTAAATTATGGTGAAAAAAGGAGGACAAAATGTTACGAGTTATAACTAACTCGCCGAATGTCTCAGCACTCCTTGTCAGTTTTGTGCCATTTTGTCGCACTCGCTGACTGTATAAGATCTGGTTACGTTGGTGGACAGTGAGGTTACGTTTGGTTGGTCACATTCCCAAATGGGAATCACTTGGAATCACTCGGAATCATTCTCGCCCGTTTGGTTGGTCAAAAAAGTGCGTTAGGTTGGTCACATTCCACATGATTCCAGAATGGGAATCACTGAGAATGATTCTTTTTGGAGAATGATCATTCCACCTCACATGCTGGAATGAGCATTCTCATTCCGGAATCAAAAATGATAATGGCTGCCACGAGCCAAACAATGTAGCAACAGGTTCAAGTGCCTCAAATCATGCACTCAGAAGTACCATGACTCCCTCAAGGAAACTAGAGTCGGGTAAAAGAAAAGACAGCTGCCGTTCCACAACGACATCATGGTATTGTTATGTCAAGGGATTCCTAATTGATTCTGGCGCGTTAGTTTGGTCAGGTGATTCTTGCCGATTCCCATTCCAGAATGGTTGTCATTTACATTCCGAAAATGCCCAACCAAACGCAACCTTAGTCATACAGCATTATAAGACAATCTTTCCATCAGACCCCTATACAAGACTACGTGCAAGATCGATTGAACCAGCTAGAAAGAAACGAATCCAGAGAAATCGTGTTTTGAACCTTACGCCAAGTTAGTTGCTGGCAGTAAACATTGAGTCGTCTGAGCAATTTTGCCATTTCCTTTGTCTTGTGATGAGGGAATCGAACATGTGGAACTGCTGATGGTGATGTTGATGTTATGATAAATTTTAGTTTGTTTTTTCCGTACAGCCTCTATTGTGAGACGATTTTTCCCTGATGATAGTCTCAAGAAAATCGATTAGGAACAACCATCTTAGATACATGTATTCTCATTCATCATTTTTGTAATGTCCGCTTCACTTATACTATTAATCGCATTAATAAAGTTATTGTCTCCTCGTCGCCTTATGATAAATTTCTTCTGCAAACGAATTATCTCTTAATATCCGGACTTGCAGGCATGACTATTATTATACACGTTTCGTCAGGGCATTTTAGATTGTTGTCTTCTAATGAGGCTTGTCTTGTAACCGGTGTCATACTAACGATGTGTGTTCATTTCACCCCAATCCAGTAAATCGTATTTGCTTTTTCCAATTCAGCTGACCCCTTTCACCCATTCTCCTCTCGCCTCTAAATCATCCAGCCTTCACCCTCCCTTGCCTTGATCACTCTCTTCCTTTAGATCTTCGGATGTTATGTGCTGCACGAATAGTAGTTTCTGGTTTTGCTGGCAGGCTGATGAGTATCATGAAATTCGGGGTACTACTGGTAACAGCAAAGAAGACTTGGTTGTACCGTTGCTGTGTGCTTGCTCTATTGTATGTACATGTACCGTAAAGTACCGCCAGAGCGCCCCACCATCTCGTCCTTTCGTGGTCGTATTGTGGAGGTGGTCTGCTGTCTGTAGGTCATACGACACGGACCTTGTACACATATTCCACATTTGCTGTCAATCCGGGGATATCCGTACCTTCGAGCGAACACAAGCTCCACACAAAAGCCTGCCAAGTGTGCCCTTAGTACACTAAGGTTCTCACATCGTACAAACTTCGTTGCACTCTGCCATACGATTTTCCTTTCCCTGGCTGTAAAATCAAGGTGGGGCGCTCTCGCGAGACGGGGCGCTCTGGCGGTACTTTACGGTACATGTATGCAGACTGCGGACAGCTACATTGTACACAGGGAGTCGTAAAATTACGATTCCCTGATTATACATTGTATTACTGTACCCATGAAGTTAAGTACATGTACTTCAAGTATATTGACTGCCAGGTAGTAGTAAAATAATGATGTAAATATTTCACTACTGCCAGCCGGTCAGCGTTGCAACCTGAACTGATATAGTGTGTGAGGCACCACCAGAACAAGCAGAACAATGCGTACGCAATGCAAGGGTATGTACATGTACATGAATTGCATCCTTGGCTGTGGTCCTTTCCCTTGCTGTGTTTCATTGGTTGCAGCAACTTGGCAAGTCTTGCATACACTTTAAATAGGTGCATTGTGCATGTATGGTATTACCATGGTACATGTACTACTAAAAATCCTGTATGTGTTGCATGAGTACTTGAGCCCAAGAGTGCACAACTCCCATAGTGGTGCTGTACCCACAGGATTTTCAAGCTAGTGTCTTCCTTTAGGAAGCAGTACCCTCGTAGACCTCTAGACTCTCTCCTGTATGGAGTTGTATACGAATCCTTGATCCTGCTGGAAATCCCGTAGCTCTACCAACTTCTACCTGCTTCTACCAACTTTTTCCTGGTAGAGCCTGTAGAGGAAAGTAGAATCTACCCTTTTGAGTAGAAAAAAAATGAAACCTCTACCGAAAGAAGTAGTTTCTACCCAAACCTGTAGATCAAAAACGAACGCCCCCTAAATAGTCTGGTAGAACCCTGATAAGACTCGTATCCCGTATTGGGCAGGATGGGATAAGAAATACTAGTATCTGTACTTAGTAAGTCCTTGGATACACACTTTCTTGCCGCCCATCGGAATACGCGTCTTATCAGGGTTCTACCGGACTATTGTATAAGAATATTTATCCATGTATTGAGCATGAAGTTGAAGACACCACTACAGCTGTACTTATGGCTGATAAATATGGTGGTAAAGATACACCTGGCAATATGGCGGTAAACACACGCCTGCCGACACACGCTCTCTAAGGGCCCGGTCACACATGCACTCGAAAGTAGCGTATACGCTGAAGCGAGGCCGCAGGAGCGAAAAATGGCATGGCAACGGCGAAAAGCGGAACTTCCGCTTCAGCGGAAACTCCAATCCGCTTCCTCCAAAATTTTCGAAGCGAGACTGTCGCTTCTGCGGATTCGCTTCAGCGGAAAACACCACGGTCTGCTGTATATGGACTTGCTACGAGAAATTTGTATGCGTATGATGTCCATGCAACAAAAATGCGTGGAAGATAGTCGAGACCTCGTCTATTCTCCGTACCGTATGTACCACAGTCCACTTTACTCTCATTTTCCGCCAAAGTAGGAGTTGTGCCCTGTTTGCATGTGTGACCATACACACGTTGTTCCGCTGGAGCGACACCAGGCTCGCTGCCGCCGAATCTCGTCGCCGAAGCGAAACCCCAGTGCATGTGTGACCGGGCCCTAAGGGCCCGGTCACACATGCACTCGAAAGTAGCGTATACGCTGAAGCGAGGTCGCAGGAGCGAAAAATGGCATGGCAACGGCGAAAAGCGGAACTTCCGCTTCAGCGGAAACTCCAATCCGCTTCCTCCAAAATTTTCGAAGCGAGACTGTCGCTTCTGCGGATTCGCTTCAGCGGAAAACACCACGGTCTACTGTATATGGCCTTGCTACGAGAAATTTGTATGCGTATGATGTCCATGCAACAAAAATGCGTGCAAGATAGTCATTGACCTCGTCTATTCTCCGTACCGTATGCACCACAGTCTCATTTTCCGCCAAAGTAGGAGTTGTGCCCTGTTTGTATGTGTGACCACACACACGTGGTTTCGCTGGAGCGACACCAGGCTCACTGCCGCCGAACCTCGTCGCCGAAGCGAATCCCAGTGCATGTGTGACCGGGCCCTAAGCTGCAAAGTTCTGGCACAGAGCTCTCCTTCTCACCACCATCAGTTCGCGCCTGGCGCCTCGTCGATGCATGGTTGGCGGTATCCGACATAGCAGGCTGGTACATCAAGTACTCAAGTAGCGCATGGCACATAGAAGATGACACAGCAACAACATAGCTCGACTGCGACGTACGTTTCGTCCCCGCTGGACTAATCAGGCAATCTTCTTCTTGGATGTCTTCAGTGGTGTCTTCAACTTCATTCTCCCGAGTCAAGCTCCGTATGAAGACATCCAAGAAGAAGATTGCCTGATGAGTCCAGCGCGGACGAAACGTACGTCGCAATCGAGCTATGTTGTTGCTGTGTCATCTTCTATGTGCCATGCGCTACTTGATGTACCAGCCTGCTATGTCGGATACCGCCAACCATGCATCGACGAGGCGCCAGGCGCGAACTGATGGTGGTGGTGGTGGTGCTTGACCTGCCCGGTATGGGAACCGTCCAATTTTTTAAATTTTATTTTATTGTGTGTGCTCAATACATGGCTGATAAATATGGTGGTAAAGACACACCAGTGACAATATGGCGGTAAACACACGCCTGCCCACACACGCTCTCTAAGCTGCAAAGACTTTATTGAAGTTCTGGCACAGAGCTCT
Source organism: Sycon ciliatum (assembly GCF_964019385.1). Classification (NCBI taxonomy): domain Eukaryota; kingdom Metazoa; phylum Porifera; class Calcarea; order Leucosolenida; family Sycettidae; genus Sycon; species Sycon ciliatum. Next base: position 10,289,185 of record NC_088647.1, read on the forward strand.
CCTTCTCACCTTTCCGCTTCCGTGGTCCGGTGGGACGCCACCACCCCATGCCCCGTGATCTTCAGGCGTCAGATGCGGCTCCTAAACAGTGGGGGAGGATGGATCAGATTCACCAACCAGAGGCCAAAGCCCGAAATCCCATTTGCCACGCACAATAAAACTGCACTTTGTGTCAACAAACCGGTACTGTAGCACATGGCATTGCAGGCTACACTCCTGCGGCAAACAAAACAGCGCACGCCAAGGACGTCGTTATCTCTCTTGTGCCGTGTATCTCCTTCGTGATACATGCGAAGTTCCGCAATGAGTCTCCACCAGAGATCTACTAGTACTACTAGTACTACCAGCCTCCAAGCCCAAGGTCACGGAGAACAAACACTACAGTTTCACTTTTGGCCCACGTACTGTACCATGCCATGGCATGCCATGGGATGCTTTCGGCAGGCTAGATAATGATTGTGATTGACAACAATTATTTGATACCAGCAATCACTGGTCAGAAGAACATGTCCACCGTTGAGCAGAGTCTCATCGGCTTGCCTGTCAAGTCCGGTGGTCTCTTGGCATTGGGCCTCATGCAGTGCATCAGTGGACCTCCAGTATGGCCTCGGCACGGCCGGTGATTGATTTGCTTCGTCGCCCTGATGCTGACATTGCTCCGGCTGATTTGCAGGCGAAGGTAATGGCGTTGCGCAATGCCGAACGTCGGAGAATGGCTACTGCGGCTAAGGAGGCTCAGGTTGCTTTGCGTCCTGAGCTCAGCCCATGTCAGCGGGTGCTGTTGGAGATTGCTGCTGATGCTGGCGTTTCCAGTTGGCTGAGCCTCGGCCGAGTCTGGCTGTGAACGGCTTTGCGCTAAATAAAGCATGTTTCCGGGATGGTCTCGCCCTGCGCTATAGCTGGGGTATTGACGGCCTCCGACCAACTTGTGTGTGTGGTAGAGACATGTCTGGCGACCATGCATTGACATGCTCTACAGGGGGCTACCCAAGTCTGCGACACAATGAGCTTCGTGATGTGCTGGTGGAGGTGATGACTTCTGCCATCCCGGATGTTCAAACAGAGCCACCGCTTTTGCCGTTGGATGGTGAACAACTTCACGGCGCCACGGCGTGACTAGACTACTACGTCATGTACTACAATTGGTAAAATAAGTATGGCTTATCCGAAGGAGAATTGGGCACTGATTCCGATGAGCTATGTCTCGAGCCGATCAGAGAAGAGGAACCGTGTCAAATTTCATAAATAACACCTTCCATATTTGGAAATTGGGCTTGATGACGTGCGTACTGCTTAGCTGTCACCATGCTGTGCATGCTCAGCCGTGTAATTGAATGGAAGAAAACAATTACTTTGGTGTTTTGCAGCTCTATTTCGTTCCCTGACGGTACCCAAATCTAGATGTAGGAATCTGTTGAGCAGGAGAGTGACACATGTCTTCCCAAAGGCTGTCCAGCCTGCAGTGGTGATGAAGAAGACACGAATATCACCCCAAGATCGATTGTAGCGAATTGGACAACTCATGGTGAATTTGCTTCCACTCCAAGGCAATGTCGAGGTATGAAGGGTGCTTGTACTGCCTTCCAAAGTGAAGCGGAGATGAACATGGCTTTGCATAGCTGTTGTTCTACGCCAACTTACCTACTCTTGCTGGTACCGTAGTGGTATATTGCAAATTTCGTGGACGAACAACTCGAGTCACTAGTGACTAGTGAGCAACACTAACAGGTGAGATTTTCAATTTGACAAAAATTGTTCTTGTTTAGACTCAGTAGGTGTCTCTCTGCTGCTTCTTTCCCTTCATCGGTAGGGTTGTGCTTGAAGTCAAAATAAAATAGAACATGTGGAACAAAAATCTGATCATGTAATTCGAATTTCAACTTCAAAGTATGTGTACATCAAATCACAAAAAAATTCAAGGTGGTGCTGTGCACTGAAAAAGACTGGGAGCTGGCAGCAATGGAAATGGTAGAAACGAAACCAGTAAGGTAGAGTATTCATAAGGTAGAGGGAGTTGCAAACGGGAGACGAGAAGTGAGCATTTCAGTTCGAAGTAGTGTCAATAGACAGCATCGTGTTGCATATGTTGTGAATATTGTGCGAATCTAATAATTGACAGAGGGTAGTGATTAAGCAGAGTATTGTTACAATACGAGGTACTTTGTGAGCAGATAGCAATCAATATCACGGCATGGTTTAGACAGGAACTCATAAATGTCAAGAAATTGATAGGCCAAAATTATAATTATTATCCCCTGAGTAGTATAATTATCATGGTGTTCTCCTGTGTTTACATGCAGAGCCTTGACGTTGCTGGACGAGAGACAATATAAATTACATAAACTTGTAGCTCATAATGTGGGATGACTGCCGTATTTCATTGCCAACGCAAACCCATCTTGTGTCAGTGCAGCCATCCAGCAACTTGTACTCCCCGGACCAGATGCCGCTGCAGCTGAACACCATGCCGATGGAAAGCCAGGAGTTGTTGGCGAAGCATTCTGGTCTGCACAGTACAAGGCAAAGAACAATTATGAATTATAACGCATTGTAATCCTTCCCACACGTCTTTGTAAAAACAAACAAGCAGTGCCATTATCACAACACTTGATCAAGCATATTGATAGAGGTATTTTCCATTGTGCTGGCCCAGCATCTGCACCAGGAAGACCATGTACACTTACAAGTATCTTGTGTGTGTGTTTCTGCATGTGTGTGTGTGTGTGTGTGTGTGTGTGTATCCGTCTGTGCACACGTGTGTGTGTGTGGGGGGGGGGGTACACGCATATGTGTATTGGTAGGTGTGTGTGTGTGGGGGGGGGGGGGGGGGGTACACGCATATGTGTATGGATGTGCGCGCTGCATGCATGTGTATGTGGAATGGGGTGGGGGTGCACGCACATGTGTACATGCGTGTGCGCAATATAGCATGTGTGTATTGTGTTCGTTGAACATAGGGAGTCCTTCTGATTCCATAAACTTTGTGATCATTGTGATTTCATGTGCTTTGAAGTTGAAATTCGCAATACATGTACTAATGCTTGATTAGATTTATGTTCCACATGTTTTATTTATTTTATTTTACTTCAAGCACTTGTACTATCAAGCAAAACCCTACCAATGAAGGGAAAGAAGCAGCAGAGACACCTACTGAGTCAAATGACTGCCACCGTCAGTTCTCAAACAAAAACAATAATTGTTGTCAAATTGAAAATCTCACCTGTTAGTGTTGCTCACTAGCCACTAGTGACTCGAGTTGTTCGTCCACGAAATTTGCAATATACCACTACGGTACCAGCAAGAGTAGGTAAGTTGGCGTAGAACAACAGCTATGCAAAGCCATGTTCATCTCCGCTTCACTTTGGAAGGCAGTACAAGCACCCTTCATACCTCGACATTGCCTTGGAGTGGAAGCAAATTCACCATGAGTTGTCCAATTCGCTACAATCGATCTTGGGGTGATATTCGTGTCTTCTTCATCACCACTGCAGGCTGGACAGCCTTTGGGAAGACATGTGTCACTCTCCTGCTCAACAGATTCCTACATCTAGATTTGGGTACCGTCAGGGAACGAAATAGAGCTGCAAAACACCAAAGTAATTGTTTTCTTCCATTCAATTACACATGCTGAGCATGCACAGCATGGTGACAGCTAAGCAGTACGCACGTCATCAAGCCCAATTTCCAAATATGGAAGGTGTTATTTATGAAATTTGACACGGTTCCTCTTCTCTGATCGGCTCGAGACATAGCTCATCGGAATCAGTGCCCAATTCTCCTTCGGATAAGCCATACTTATTTTTGGCGTTCAGTTTCCCTTTAATAATAGCCGTCTGGCATGGTACAATAACCTTTTTTTCTTTTTTCTTTTCTTTTTAATGGCTTTCTCTTCTACCTCGAATGGTTTACAATCTGTATCACAATTATTTGTGGGTTCAGCAATAAAGGATGTGGACCATGCCATGCCATGGGCTGGCACATCAAAGCTACATGACTGTCTGTACACATGCTTTGACTGTTGAGTGTTGCTTGTAGTGTTGTAGTGTTGAAGACAAGTCTGAAGAGTGAAGTACTGTAGTTCACTACAACAACTAATGACTAGTACTACTACTAGTAACTAGTACTACTAGTAGTAGTACTAGTACTGGTAGTTTACTAGTGATAATCGACAAGAAGACGACAACAGTCATGGCATACAATGACACTGTACGGCATCTTGTGACGTCTTGTCGTCCCGACTCCTGATGTCATAATGAAGCGAGCATTGACATGTTTGTTGTCTTTGGCAACGGGCACTGTATTGGCCTTGGCAACAAGTCGGGTCGGGCATAGACTGATAGAGATCTATTCCGACGCTTGCAAGGGCCGTAGCTCATGTAGATCTACCCCCACTCCCAGGCCTCACCCACATGCACATGGACCTGCACTGGACTCTGGTCCAGTCTGGCGACGTGGAGTGGAGTGGAGTGGAGGCATCACCCCCCCCCCCCCCCCCCCCCCCATGATCTACACTACAGACTCAGTAGATCTTCTCCGGTAGAGTCTACTTCAGTAGATCTACTTGTCGACCATGTCGACTCTCGACAAAGAAGCTGCCTTGTGCGCATGCGGGATGACGTTTTTTTTGGCAAGTCGCATGACTACATTACTCATTAGTACATAACCATGATAACCCTGCAGGGCCTGGGCCATGATGCCTGATGGGCAGTGTACTAGTGTGTCCCCTCGATGTTACTTCGTTTTCGACAGAATCCCACGCTAATCAGCTGCTTCATCCGCTGTGTCCGGCGGCACTCCTCTCGACAAGTTCAGGCCGCGTTCCTGGCACTGTGGCAGCAGCCAAACTGTCCCTATCTGTGGCAGTGGAGGATGGCCACTCTCGCTGTAAAGTTCTGGCTGTCAATGTGTCAGAGTCGAGAGGGCGATTTGAATTTCAGGTGTTGCCTAATGTTTCTAGTTTGTTACCTTCCTCCGTGAATATCCGCCGAGCAACAAGGGTCGGGCCCAGTTCAAGTTGACTTTGGGCTTCTAACTAACTTTCCATTGTGAGTAAAAGCCCAGACTAACATGTACATAGACCCTGGCGTCAAACAGACTGTCGCTGCAGCGCTTGCACTCCGCTCAACGCTTGCTACCACCTACCCCTACGCCCGAGTTGAATGAAAAAAACTTGGAGGCTTCGTTGCTTCCGGAGAAGCTGGAAGACCTAGTTGGACGGCCTGTGTCTACCGACTAGATAAGGTCAAGGGCGCGTAGCATTGCGGGAAGGCTACTACTGCGTGATATGCAGGGCGGAGTGTCGCCGGTCACTTCGAACGTCGCATCGCTCCGTCGTCCACAATGAGATTGACTGCACAGGTAAGTTCAAGCACCGGTACTAGTACACGTATTATAGTTGATTGAGGAATTCCATCAATACTAGTGCATACCAGTATGTCTGTCCCCGGGGAAAATTGCGGAAAAAAATCGCAAAAACGCGGGGAAAAATGCGGCATAATATGGCATAATTTGCGGTAAATTTGCGTTAAATATGCGGTGAATAATATTGATGTGCGGCAATTTTCAGTGAGTATGTAGTGAAATCAATCAGTTACAAGTCTCTGGTGTAAGCACTCGTCATATTTGAGTAAAAAGCCGCCACGATGAGACGTTGCTGACCGAACAGTGCACTGTGTGTACGTGTAGTGCAACAAAGAGTTCAAAAAACGCGGGAATATCGCGGAAAACGCGGTCTTTTAAAAAATCGCAAAAACCGCGGAAAAAACCGCGGCTGCGGAATTGCAATTTTCCCCGGGGACAGATATGTGGGCAGCTACAGTAGAGTCGCGCGCTGAAGAACGTGGAACCCAAGAACGTCCAGCCTGAAGTTCTATGAACGCCACAGCCTAAAGCTAAGAACGGCGGTGTTGGTTTTCTGGCAGCTTGTGGGATTGTGGATTGTTTCTAAGAAAGTGCTATAAGAACGCAGCTAGATTGCTGAAAAATAAGAACGTCCCAGGCTAACCCTTTGGAAACAACATACTCTACTGTAGGCTAGGGTTGGGGTTGGGTTGGGGTTGGGGTTGGGGTGGTCACCAATACATATTACAGTAAAACTTGCCTGTCCGGACACCCTTGCTGGTGCGGAAACTGTCCTGATATGGCAGGATTCCGCTTGATCCAGGGATGCACTCTGGACCCACAGCACTTTGGTGCATGGACATTATTATGTCCCGTAAATGCAAGATTCTGCTTGGTACATTGTCTGGCAAACACAAGTTTTACTGCATAGCAGACCCAGGTGCTCAAAGTCCAGACACGTTTACAGCGTGTGTGTGTGTGTGTGTGTGTGTGTGTGTGTGTGTTTACCGAGCTGAAACTCACATCAGCAATGATCACTTGCCAGAATCCTGCGTGTGGGTGGAAGGTATCTTGTCGAAGTTTGTTTTGAGGCCAGGCTCGATTGAATCAGGCCATCTTTCGATCCGATCTGTTTCTCTGGAGTTCGCTGATTTTTTCATATCAAATTTTGGTGTCACAGAGGGTGCTCTAAAGTCCGTACAGCTCAGAGGTGACTCGAAACAGTAGTCGGAAATACACACGTATTTCTGATAATTGTTAACTTGCTATCCTTCGGTTACGACGGAAGTACCAAAGCGATATGTTTGGCATGATCCTCCACCAGTATTCCTTGGAAAAGCGTAGTTTGTTGCCGAAAGGCAAGCTGTTTTTAGTCAGCTCAGAGAAGAAGCATCTGCGCTATGAAAACCGCGGGGAGACGGTGGTGGAGATGCCAGGAGTGTCAACCTTTCTGCAATGATCGGTGGTTCTCTGTTAATTCTTCTCTCCTCTGGCCAATCTCAGCTATAAGCTGGCTCTTGATGATTTAGTGAAGGTCTGTTTGGCGCTATGTCCGTTCGAAATCGGTCATAGCAAAGTTGATTTTTTGCATGAAACCAATTTGTATTTCGTATGGACACTCGAAAGCCAACTCGCGCGGCATGGGACTTATGCTTATCGTAGATCCCTGAAAATTGGTATGCCAGGAGAACATACTACAGTGCCCCCTCGATAAAATATTTAAGTCGAATACGATAAAAGAACATGAAATTATGGGTGTACGCACTTAGGATAGCTGTCCGGACGTTAAGCACCTGGGTCTACTAGTCACACTCCAGGGTGCAGCTGGAGAGAGAGAGAGTGTACGGGCACAGAGAAGGGAAACAAAAGCTCTATTGGCGTTTCTCGTCTCGGAGTCTCGCGCATTGCAGGGCCGTAGGAAAGGATCTCAGTTAGTCTGGCCAAGTGCATGGGGTACTTGACCGGAAATAGAGTGCAACATGACAATTTTGGCCTACTGCCATTTTCACTCAGCATGGGGTGTGGGAAGTTATTTTCAATTGTTGTGGTCTTTTCTTAGCACTCACAGACCCCACTGCAGCTACTTACTTGTTGTGGTCTTGCCAGAAAGGCATACTAGGGAGGGGGGAGGGATGGGGTTATTGGAAAATCAGGCCAAAGTGTGCCTTTTGAGGGTTGAGGAGCCAAAAATTAAAAAAAAAACATTCTAGGTTCGCTTGAGAGCCGAGACTCGGTCTGACTGAGTTTTCAGCATCCGTAGGAACGCCACCACCTGCAAAGGTCCAAGGTGCAGATGCAGCTTCTAAAGCGGTAGGAAGTGAGTAGATCAACCCACCAGCAAAGTGGTCCCCAAGACCGAAAATCCCATTTGCTGCATCCATGCTTCCCTCGTGCCAGGCCACGAGTTCCCACATAACTGTGGGTCGCAGCATGGCTGGGAAAAATCCTTCCGCTTCCAAGCAGGACTTGAACCCGGTACCCTCTGTTCCTCAATCATGATCTTAGACCATCCCAATATGCCTGCCTATAGCGATGAACCAGCACTGTTTTCGACGATGCGCACAGGATGTATCCTGCACAGGACAATCAGTGGTACTGATGATTCGAGCCATGCATTGTACAATGCTACTTTCGATCTTGGAAAGGTACGGCCAAAACCTGGAAGGGGACGTAGCGTGCCATCATTCTACTTCGCTTTCGCTACAGCCACCTACAGTAATACTTGGGTCACACTAGGCCTATCTTTCAGCCGATTATGGAATCGTACAAGAAATCCCCAAGATCGGCGCGAACAATGCCTAGTGTGGATGGTGTTGCCGCACATGTTTCTGACAAATTCGTGTGGGTGGGTATAGGTCCGACCCAGTCGGCCGGTTTCACATCGGAGTCGGTGTCGGAGCACCGGCCGAAAAATCGGCCTAGTGCGAGCCAGGCATAACAGTGAAGTTTCAAACAAGGCACAAAGTCTAACGATTACAGCGAGAATGATCTATCGCTGACACATTGTATATACAGTAAAAAATTGTGTTTGCCGGATGCTGTACCGAGCGGAATCCTGTATTGACCGGGCAATGCACCAAAGTGCTGTGGGTCGAACGTGCATCCTTGGATCATGCGGAATCCTGTCATGTCGAGACAGTTTACGCTGCACAAAGGGCGTCCGGCTAGGGCAGGTTTTACTGTACCAGTGAGTGTACTCCCCTTCTACCTCCCTCAGCCGCTGTGATACACATGCTACATGTATGCAAAGTACGGTAAAACCTGGTTTAAGCGACCACCCCATGGTGCAAGCAAAAGCGGTCGTTAAAGCCAGGGCCCACAGTGTCTGTGTAGAACTGTCGGTGCATGGAAAAACGGTCTTTTTAACAGCAGGTGGTCGCTAAAACCAGAGTTCGCTTACGCCAGGTTTTACTGTACAAGTGATGTATGTAGTGTTCGTATGTGCTTTTTAAACCATGTACTTTCACTGTTGTAGGTTCTGCATTCCCGGGCGGATGGAGAACGGCCGGAAGATGTGGAATATTTGAACTTGACAGAGCTCTCTATTGGTAAGGTGCTGTGCACGTTAAGGAGTCATGTTTTTTGTTTTTTGTTTTTTATGAACTAACATACTCCGATCACCTTGTGATAATTATGCCGAATAGAGGAGTATCATGGTGATGGGGCTAGTGGTAGTAGTAGTATTTATTATTTTAATAGGGCCGAGGTGTGCTACTCAGACTATCGCACATACATGTACATATGGTAGCAGGCATCGGTGCTCGGTTACCTCTTTAATGCATGTTGTATGGTCTTGTCCCGGCCCCCACCCCTCATAATCACTGACATACGAGAACTTTGACTGGATCTCCCTGGGTGCACAAATGATAGTAATTTCTATATTATGCACATGTGTGCAATCCTATTGATGCCTTGCTCAGTTGCTATAGAGCTGCTTCAGCACTTCCCTAAATTGGCGTACCTGAACTTGTGCGATAACAAGTTGGAGACGGTGGAGAACTTGGAGTCGTGTAGGGAGCTATGGCACTTGGATCTGTGTCACAACAAGGTACGCATTCCTGATTGTACATGTATGGTCACACGATTTCCAAGTTTTTTGGTAGCTGATTAGTTTAATGTGAAGAAAAGGAGATGGTCATCTAGAGTAGATAGTCAATGAATGCAGATGATTACTTGTCCCGGCTTTAGTGAAGCTAGTGTTTAATAAAGTGATCATCGTAAAGACAAGCCACCTGTTTGTTGAGACCGCTCATCTCCTTTCTCATTTTACACCTCAGCATACATCAGGACCTCCAGCATGTAGATTCACCACATGTCCATAGATATTGATTGTGTCTGGGCCAGGGGCCAGTTGTCAAGGCAGGGTTCTAGCCGAAGGAGGGTAGGGGTGTAACTCCCCCCCCCCCCCCCCCACCCCACCACCCCACCCCCGGCCTACTTTGATTGAGCGCCCCAATGTGAACACGCGCCCCTACTCATTTGTCGATTTTGTGTTTTTCAGGAATTCAACAAAAATGCGGTCGATAGTCACTACCAGAGGGTTCATAAGCGCACGATTGTCTGGGGCGAAGTCGGGGTTTGCCCCCGTACGTTGCAATTTGCATGGCAAGACAATTTTGGGAAAAAGGATTACTGGGTAACTGATTCCCCTGCCCCCCCCCCCCCCCTATTTTGACCTGGCTAGAACCCTGCAAGGTATTACTTGAACTATCTTGGTTCTGTAAAAACCATACAATTATATCAATGTATAATGAAGTGCTAACTCTAACGAGTTAACGAGGAGAAATCTGTCGTTAAAATAGAAATCGTTATACAGAAATCGATACATATACTGTCCTATTGAGTGTTGAGAATAAGTGAGAATCGTTACCTTTGATACACGTAAACCAGTAAATTTTGGGAAATCGTTATATATGCGCCTCGTTAGAATATTGGCTTTTACAGTAGGTTGTAGGGAATGTCCACAGCTCCATTGTACCATATTGGAGATCATAGTACCATCCCAGCTCTTCTCTGTTTATGATTGCACCGAGTTCCGTTTGAAATTGTGACTGCAGATGCTTGCTTTGGACGGCTTACGCCACTTCCCCGTGTTCGGTACACTTTTCTTGGCCAGCAATCGTCTGGACTGGCAGAGCCTGAAGGCCATTCAGCATATTCACATTGTTGATCTACAGCTGCAAGGGAATCCAAGACTGCAAGACGATGTGCACTGTAAGTTATTTCTCAAAGTGTCTGAGAGGGACAGAGATGGACGTTAGGGCAGACAGGTGGACAGGCTGGTCGGCGTGTGTTTTCGAACGGCAAGGATAGGAGCAATCAAACAACAATGTGTGCGTGTGGTGGTCTTGTCCAGTGTGTATAGTACTGTGTGTGTTTCCCATATCATCTCGGAGAGGGAGAGAGACGGACGGACAGATTGACCGACTAGAAGCCGAGGGGTGGACAACGCCACACAGCAGGCTGACGTCGATTTTTAAAAGGAAAACTGGCAGTGGCCGAAACTAAGGGGCATTTTCTATAGCCCCTGTAGAATTATTTTGTCAATGCTCTATTCGGCCTCTTTCTTTGAAACAGGCCAGTGTCTCTGTCTTGTACAGATCAGACTGGGCAGACAGACGTACATACATACATACATACATACATACATACATACATACATACATACATACATACATACATACATACATACATACATACATACATACATACATACATACATACATACATACATACATACATACATACATACATACATACATACATACATACATACATACATACATACATACATACATACATACATACATACATACTCAATCTGCGGACAGAACTGTTTCATCCTTTGTGGACTCGTCAGCGCAGCACAGAGGAAATGAGGCCGAACCTGATAGCAATGGAAAATGAAATTTCCAAAGCCAGATTTAAACCAGGCCCGAACGTACCTGGCCAGATTGCTCAAACTGACAAGTCAGTGAGCTCTACAGACAGACAGACAGACAGACAGACAGACAGACAGACGGACAGACAGACAGACAGACAGACAGACAGACAGACAGACAGACAGACAGACAGACAGACAGATAGACAGACACACAGACAGACAGACAGACATACAGACAGACAGATAGACAGACACACAGACAGACACACAGACACACAGACAGACAGACAGACACACAGATAGACAGACACATATCATACCTCTGGGAATATTCCTATTGCCGTGGGCCGAAGGTGGAAACAGCTGGAAGGGAGCCAGCGACAGCGATGCATAGCAAGAGTTAATTTAAATTCAACATCATGAACAACAAAAGAGATTGCTGGATCTCTTGCTGCATACTTCTAGATCTGTCTGAAATAATAATACTTCAAGCCACTGTCCCTTCATCATGATGAATGAGTTTAGCCTAGTAGGCTTGGGAGTAGATACATGTACAAGTATATGACTGTGCAAATGTAAGCGCAAGCAGCAGCAGTTGCTGGGTCAATAGCACTCAGCTACTGTATGAATACGGCGCGAGATTGGGATTTTGTGACACCCTATGTGCAATGACGCCAATGACTTGCCAATACCAGTGGTTGATTTGGATGACAAGCAGCAAGTGCTAGCAACATGGGTATGAACATGATGAGCTCAACACCTACGATGCAAAATATACTTTGAGAAAGAGTTGGTGGACAAGCCGTTGATTATTCACTCTCATTGTAATATCAAAAAGTATTCTTTCTAGACCAAAGAGTGGTATATTTGATAACATTTAATAACGATAGAAATTTTTACGATACTTCTCCAGACGTTTCGTTGTTCTGAACAACATCGTCAGTGGATAAAGAATGGAGGGCTTTGGGTGGTGGCACGGGTTAATAGGGAGTGATGGTGGTGAGATGAGGTGAGGTGAGAAGGTGAAGGTGGGAAATACATGTATCTAAGTTAATGGTGAAGGTTAGGTGCGGGTCGATACAGGTGGGAAGGGGTACACCCTTCGGGTAGAAGTGTAGGTTGGTAGAAGGTGTTGGTGTGCGTAGAAGGTGGAGTGGCGTAATGGAAGGGTCGGGTTGATAAATGTGGGAGAGAGTCTAGGTAGGGTGTGGATCAGCAATAGGTGTTGGTGTATGTGGTGGGTAGAATTGGCAAGAGGTGTGTGTGTGTGTGTGTGTGTGTGTGTGTGTGTGTGTGTGTGTGTGTGTGCGTGCGAAAAAGAGTAAGGTAGTGAGTATTGGTATGCGTGGAAGGAAGATGTGACAGAAGGTGTGCGCTATAGGCAAGGGGTGCAGGAATATTCTGAGGTGGTGGGTGGGACTAAAACAGGAGGTTGTGATTCATCTAGTGATATATATAATATCAGCAATAGCAGCAGTATATACAAAGAGGTGTGTGTGTGTGTGTATGCGTGTGCGTTTGCAAGCTTTTTGGTAGTGTAGTGTGTTGGGGGGGGGGGGGGGGGGGGGTGGGGAGAGCACCGGGTGCGGGTGTTCTTCTTCTATTGCGATCATTTTTGGATGGGTTGGCAGATAGTGGATGGTGGTAGGCAAGTTATGCCAAGAATCCAGTTCCCATATCTTCTTTTCTTCTGTTGATAGTTGTACACAAACATTGGCATTGAAGAAGGAATCAGCACCGTCCTCGAATACGCGAACCGCTTCAAAATCAATACCTACTCCCTCACACCGGTCGACCTAAAAGAGCTACTCGGGCTGATTCTATATAACAACGTGTTCCAACACCCAACCCTTGGAACATTCAAACAGACAAGGGGATTGGCGATGGGCAGCAGACTCAGCGGCACAATAGCTATCATCGTAATTAGGGCTGAAACGATCATTCAATAACTCCTAACGATCAACCAATATCATTAACGATCGATATATTGGTTTTATCGATTCTTGTCGGCTCTACTCGTGTACCTCGCACACCAGTTTACGAAGAAATTCCATGATACCTTTGGTACCTTAGAAATTTGTGGCACCGCACTGTTGACATCTGTGGAAATCTGCCTGGTTTTATCAACATGAACTTGAGAATTTCATGTTGTTTCTAGAGCAAAGAATCTTGTCATCACCCTCTGGCAACTGCTCTTACCTCCAACCTCTCACACAAATGAACCAAAAAGACAAAGTCTTCTCTCCCGTTCTCTTTCAAATCCACAAATCAATTTTACCGCGCTTGGAAGTACATGATTGTACTCGTATTCACTATCGGATGGAGTGGCAAGGGCTAGAATACTGTCACTGATATGCATGCATAATAAATCGTTAGCACTCGTTTCGAACACTAACGATTATCGATTGCACTCTTAACGATCGATATGCGAGTTATCGGTATAATTGTTTCAGCCCTAATCGTAATGGACCGCTTTGAACAGCGCCACATTTACAGAAACATCTCGCCGCCATTGCCAGTGTTCGTTCGCTATGTAGACGACTCGGGAACCGCAGTTGACACTCCTGCGGAAGCACAATCTCTACTGACCAAACTCAACGGAAAACACCCGACAATCAAGTTTGAACTGGAGTTGCCGGACAAAGATGGTTTCCTACCAATCCTGGATATCAGACTAAAGATTCTTCCTGACGGCAAAGTCACACACAAGCTCTACGTAAAAGAAGCAAGCAAAGGGATAACACTACACGCAGATTCCCACCATCCAACGGCGGTTAAGATGGCGGTCATTAACAATGAATACAAACGAGCACAAGACAACAGCACGCCTGAGTTTGCGGAGGAAGCCAGACGCCTCATCTCAGATAAACTTGCAGGGAACGGCTATTCTGCAGAACACATCATCAAAGCGCGAGCCCGAAGAAGAAACACAAGTAAACAAACAAAAGGGAAACAACTGGTATTTAGAATACCGTACATCTCCGACAAGGTTAACGGCCAAGTACGACAGGCACTTAAGAAAAACGGCATAACGGCACGCCTCGTTAACCCTCGACCCCCAACGATCCAAGAACTCACGAAGAAAAAAGGAGAACCGGAAAAATGCAGAATGCGCGAATGCCCTATGTTCAGGAAGAAGTGCACCTGCAGATTTGCCGTGTACGAAGCTACATGCCACCTTTGTCACGAGAGATACGTCGGCTCGACTGGGAGGCAAGTGCACACCCGGGCCCAAGAGCACACAAATGCTGCAAAATCTCATGACAAGAAGTCTGCATTCGGTGTGCACTACGCAAGGGAACACCCAAACGCTACCCCAGAGATTATGTACGAGATTGCTCAGCTCACGGAGAGGGATGAGCTGAGGCTCCGGATCCGTGAGGCATATGCCATTCGAGACAAGAAACCAACTATCAACAGAAGAAAAGAAGATATGGGAACTGGATTCTTGGCATAACTTGCCTACCACCATCCACTATCTGCCAACCCATCCAAAAATGATCGCAATAGAAGAAGAACACCCGCACCCGGTGCTCTCCCCACCCCCCCCCCCCCCCAACACACTACACTACCAAAAAGCTTGCAAACGCACACGCATACACACACACACCTCTTTGTATATACTGCTGCTATTGCTGATATTATATATATCACTAGATGAATCACAACCTCCTGTTTTAGTCCCACCCACCACCTCAGAATATTCCTGCACCCCTTGCCTATAGCGCACACCTTCTGTCACATCTTCCTTCCACGCATACCAATACTCACTACCTTACTCTTTTTCGCACGCACACACACACACACACACACACACACACACACACACACACACACACACACACACACACACACACACACACACACACACACCTCTTGCCAATTCTACCCACCACATACACCAACACCTATTGCTGATCCACACCCTACCTAGACTCTCTCCCACATTTATCAACCCGACCCTTCCATTACGCCACTCCACCTTCTACGCACACCAACACCTTCTACCAACCTACACTTCTACCCGAAGGGTGTACCCCTTCCCACCTGTATCGACCCGCACCTAACCTTCACCATTAACTTAGATACATGTATTTCCCACCTTCACCTTCTCACCTCACCTCATCTCACCACCATCACTCCCTATTAACCCGTGCCACCACCCAAAGCCCTCCATTCTTTATCCACTGACGATGTTGTTCAGAACAACGAAACGTCTGGAGAAGTATCGTAAAAATTTCTATCGTTATTAAATGTTATCAAATATACCACTCTTTGGTCTAGAAAGAATACTTTTTGATATACTTTGAGAACGGGTTTATTCACAATGCCTATCGTGTGAAACCATGACGTAAGAACCAAAGCAAAAGCACAACCCAAATTTGGAAATAGATAGAACGGACACTCAATTGAAAATGTATTACTAGTAAAGATTGAACACAAAAATACTTGTAAGTTCTAAATATACTACTGTTTACTTAGTAGTAATTTAGAAGTAGGTTTTCACTGGTTTGAGGGAAAGACAGAAGTAGGTGTCAGTGATAAAGTTGGTGATGAAGTGGATGTCAGTCAAGTGTCAAGTTCGGCAGGAAGTGTGTGTTCCACGCAGGAGCAGTGTGTGTTCCACGCAGGAGCAGTGTGTGTCTCATCACTGTTTAGTAATACAGTAAAACCTGTGAAGGCGACCACTCAGGCGGATAAGGCGACCACCTGTCCTAAAAGACCACTGAAACCAGGGCCAATGGATGCTATATTTCTAGTCAAATGACCCTGGATAAGGAGACCACCTGGTAAAAGAGACCACGTTTTGAAGGTCTCTTGAGCAGTCGTCTTACACAGGTTTCACTGTACTTGTGTTTACTAAATGTCTGTAGTCTGCTTGTGGGCCGCGCATGATGCTCCCTACGTAGGAGCTTGCATATTTCCTGCCGATTTTAGAGCAACACACACACACACACACACTTCCTCAAATATCCGGTCAAAGTCGCCATACCTCTTCTTTGTCTAGTCGTAAAGAGTAAATAGTTTCCCAGGTACAAGCTGTGTTGCTAAATGTAATACTTAGCACTTGCAAAAGTGCTCGATGCCGCAAGGGCAGAGCCACATGACACGAGTTTTCACTGCAACAGTCCGGTGCATACACATCACTTCCGATGCTTGGCATGGGAGCGCTCACCCCAACCATGTGCTCAGGGCCACCTTGGTCACCCAAAGCTATGGCTAAAGGCGATGCCGCTGGTCCACTCATACACACCATACTCTTCCACTTCGGTGGTTTGCCGGGCGAGCTGGACTGCTCGAGTCGTTCATCTTGGATAACTAAGCTACAACAACTACCATGGTTTTCTAATGATAGTGAGAGGGTTTCCCAATCAATGGGTCTCCCAATCATCACGTTACAGCTCTGACTCTTCAACGACAGGTGCCTGCAACAGCTCGGCACAGGTGAGGCTGGAGATGGTGTCTTTGCTCGAGCGTCAGCCATTGCAATGGATGTACGATGTATATCTCTATCGATGCATCACAGGCATGAGTCTTGGCGGAAACGCAGCCAGCACAACATGCTTTGATATGTCTTGTGCATTGTGAATATAATACAGGTGCAGATGGGGTGGAGGTGTGGGTGTCAGCACGGAAAGATCCATGCCTGCTGCTGTCTCCAGTTAGTGCCCACAATGCTGCTGGCTGCCTGCAGTCACAAGCAACCTGTGTGCTTCAATTCTTCCACCTCAGCTGCCTCCTGCAGTTATGGTCCAGGAGCTTTGGCACTGCTTGAACCGGTACGTGGCGGCAGCTAAGGTCGGCGAGAGCTACTCTGACGAGAGTTTTGCTTTAACGAGCTCAGGGTCCCGGCCTGCCACCACCAACTTTCTGAACCAGGCATCAGCTGTGCAAGAAGCGATCAAACTCTGGGAAAGCCCGCAGCTGACTGCTACTGGTGCGTTTCAGCTTTGAAGCCGCTTCATGACATGTTTCTTCCTCTGACCATCACTTCGATATGTGTGCATGCTATCCTGCTCGCAACTGATAGAGGGAGCTGTAG
The DNA here is from genome assembly GCF_964019385.1 of Sycon ciliatum. NCBI lineage: Eukaryota > Metazoa > Porifera > Calcarea > Leucosolenida > Sycettidae > Sycon > Sycon ciliatum. The sequence goes on from NC_088647.1 coordinate 10,306,452, forward strand.
AGCTGTAGAAGCCGAGACCATGCACACTACGAGAGCTGTTGGCGTGCTTTGATAATGAGATTGGGAGATACATGTACTGGGGAATGCAGCACAGCCTCCAGTCATTATCTCAGTGTAGTGATTTGTCAAGGCATGCTTCTGAAGTAGTATGTTGTACTTGTCCACGGGTCCACGGCCGGAGTCACGGGTGGACGAGAATTGAGCAGCATTCGCTGCCTGAAATACATGCTTGGAGCTGTCAACATCAAGACAATGCGCCGCATCAGGCAGGCATGCCACCGGTACAAACTCCACACAGGGTATTGTTCACTGTAGCCAGTGTAGGCGCTGTGTTCAGCATTTTCGCACCCGCTCAGGTGCTGCTAGCATTTAGCACATACTCATGATGCAGTGCGTGTCACCCAAAACAAACTATTTGTACTGACATATCTGCGTATGAAAATAGTACTTGCACCTGCATGTGGGGTGTCACAAAGTTCTCATCTCGCGCCATATTTGTACACTCGCTGAGTGCTATTGATATACTGCTTGCGCTTACATTTGCACATATATTATTATCTACTCTCCAGCCCAGCTGAACTCATTCATCCTGATGAAGGGACAGTGGTCGAAAACGTTATTTCAGACAGATCTTAGAAGCGTGCAGTAAAAGATCCAGCAGCATCTTTGTTGTGATGTTGCCAAAGGCAAAGGAGGCAGTTCCTC